>NW_012116466.1:731405-732380 GCF_000951035.1 Colobus angolensis palliatus
GGCGGAGAACGGCGGGTCAGAGAGGAGGGAGCCGGGTCGCCCCCAGGGGAAAGGAGCGGCGTGCGCGGAGGGTGTGGAGGGAAAGGAGCGGCGGTGCGCGGAGGGTGTGGAGGGGACTGTGCCAGCGGCTTGCGGGAAGCCGGGCGATGCGGGGAGAACGGTGGAGGAGAGGGCAGGGAGGCCGGGGCCTCCCGTGGAAGGGAACCAGGGAGGCTGGGAGGCTGGGGGCGGCCTGTGTGAAGGGGCGAGAGGGGGGGAAAGGCTGGCGGCCAGTATCTGCAGGAGGGAGGAGGGCCTGGAGGTGCTCCGGGCTGGCGACCTCTGTGAGGAAGGGGAAGGATATGCAGCCAAGATCCTTTAAATCCTGATGAACTTGTCCGTAAAGCAGATGCCCAAAGGATGATAGTAAGCTCACTGTGAAATAGCTCGCGGAGCCGCAGCACGAGCCTTGTGAGCCCATTTTCCGCGCAGTCACTAACTCGCTTAGTCACCCTGTGTGAAAGTTATTCTCGGATGACACCTGCCTGGGAAGTCCCACCTTTCCCCCCACTTCCTCCTGTCTGCGTATTGTTCTGTAGCACCCCGTGCACACCTTGATTGTAGCGCTTAAGGCGTCAGTTTTATTTACTAGAGAGGGATTGAACTACTGTGTCCCAACCACCTAGAACCAGGGTCGTAGTGTAAAGCTTAATAAATGTAATATAAATGGGGTATTAAGTTCTTAATTGTTTACTGTTTCATTAAGTTTTGTCTTAAATTTTAAAAGTAAATGTTAGGGGTGTGTGGGGGGAGACAGAGTCGAAAGACACCAGTAATTAATGGTTTTTTTAAAAAATAAGCAATAGGCCGGGCGCGGTGGCTCAAGCCTGTAATCCCAGCACTTTGGGAGGCCGAGACGGGCGGATCACGAGGTCAGGAGATCGAGACCATCCTGGCTAACACGGTGAAACCCCGTCTCTACTAAAAATACAAAAA
>NW_012116466.1:733272-736883 GCF_000951035.1 Colobus angolensis palliatus
GCCACTGCACTCCAGCCTGGGTGACAGAGCAAGACTCCATCTCAAAAAAAAAAAAAAATAAGCAGTGTTGGCTGGGCACGGTGGCTCATGCCTATAATTCCAGCACTTTGGGAGGCTGAGGCTGGCGGATCACCTGAAGTCAGGAGTTGGAGACCAGCCTGGCCAATGTGGTGAAACCCTGTCTCTACTAAAAATAGAAAAATTAGCTGGGCGAGGTGGTGGCCCCCTGTAATCAATCCCAGCTACTCAGGAGGCTAAGGCAGGAGAATCGCTTGAACCTGGGAGGTGGAGGTTGCAGTGAGCGAGATCGTGGCATTGCACTCCAGCCTGGGGGACAAAAGCGATTGCTTGAGGCCAGGAGTCCAAGACCAGCCTGGGCAGCATAGCAAGACCCTGTCTCTACATGTAAATAAAAATGAGCAAGGTGTAATGGTCCACACTTGTAGTCTTAGCTGCTCAGGAGGCTGAGGCAGGAGGATCCCTTGAGCCCAGGAGTTTGGAAGCTGTGTTGAGCTATGATCATGCCACTGCACTCCAGCCTGGGTAACAAGGTGAAGACTCTTATCTCTTGAAAAGAAAAAGAGGCCAGGCATGGTGGCACCTATAATCCCAGCACTTTGGGAGGCCAAGGCGGGCGGATCATGAGGTCAGGAGTTTGAGACCAGCCTGGCCAACATGGTAAAACCCCATGTCTACTAAAAATACAAAAATTAGCCAGGCGTGGTGGCACGTGCCTGTAGTCCCAGCTGCTCAGGAGATTGAGGCAGAAGAATCACTTGAACCCGGGAGGTTGCAGTGAGCCAAGATTGTGCCACTGCACTCCAGCCTGGGCAAAGAGCGAGACTCCGTCTTAAAAAAAAAAAAAAAAAAGGTAAAATTTCAAGATTCATCTCTACATTTTGACTTGGACAGAAGCATGGGAGAAATGAAACTACCATATAGATATACTGTAAATCTAATAATTACTAAAGAATCTGGCAAGGATTCCTGGAAGTATCATTCAAATCAAGTCAGTATTTTAGGCAATTTGAGGGGTGGGAGGTGGAGGAGGGCTAATTACCCAAGAAATGTAGTATTGCTAGTATCTAAGAAATGTATTTTCTTTAAAGTAAATACATATTTTCTTTAAGGCCTGTACATTTTAAGTTCACCAGCAAATTCCTAAGAAATTTTCAGGTTAGGCCGGGCACAGTGGCTCACGCCTATAATCTCAGCACTTTGGGAGGCTGAGGCGGGTGGATCACGAGGTCAGGAGATCGAGACCATCCTAGCTAATATGGTGAAACCCTGTCTCTATTACAAATACAAAAAAATTAGCCAGGCATGATGGCAGGCACCTGTAATCCCAGCTACTCGGGAGGCTGAGGCAGGGGAATTGCGTGAACCTGGGAGGCAGAGGTTGCAGTAGGCCAAGATTGCGCCACTGCACTCCGGCCTGGGCGACATGGCCAGACTCCATCTCAAAAAATAAATAAATAAAAAATAAAAATAAAAATAATAATAACAAAATAAATTTTCAGCTTAATCTTTTTCTCAGCATAATACCATATATGTGGCTTCTCACAACCTTTAAAAATTATTTATATATTTTAAATACTAACAAAAGTATTTTTTGAGCTATAGTTTGTATCCCATACAATTTAACTTTTCAAGGTGCGTAATTCAGTGGTTTTTAGTATATTCACAAGGCTGTGCAACCATCCCCAGTATGTAATTCCAGAACATTTTCATCATTCCAATAAAGAAATATGGGGCCTGTTAGCAGCTCTCCATGCCTCCCTTCCCTTTCCCCAGACCCTGGCAACCATTAATCTATTTTCTGTCTCTATGGATTTGCCACTTCTGGACATTTCATGTTAAGGAAATTACACAATATGTAGCCTTTTGTGTCTGGTCTCTTTCACTTAACATAATGCTTTCAAGGTTCATCCATGCAGTAGTATGTATCAATATTTCATTACTTTTTATGGCTAAATAATACATCTACAACATTTTGCTTATCCATTCATCAGTTAATGGACGTTTGGATTGTTTCTACTTTCAGAACCACTATTCTGAACCATAATTTCAGATTATGAACCCTATTTAAGTCAGTTTAGTTGACACATAAGTTACAGAAAGAAGCAACTTTTATAATGAAAAATCCTTTCTGCTAGGTTGTAACCAGATTTTTAAAAGGTTGACTTGAGACTTTAGTTGAATAGACATCTTGTTGAACATACAAATGTTAAAAGATGTGGAAAGTGAGGCCAGGAAAAGTGAAGGGAATCAAGCATGGCTAATAGCTACGGGTGGCAGAACAACTGTTGTTATACAACCCAGGGTTTCTGGATTCTCCAGGCTATTTCCAAAACAGCTCATACATGTAACAAACCTTCCATGTTGAAATAATTTGAGGATAATGCCACCTATATTTAATATAAATTAAATGCTAGTAAAGCCTTCTTTTTTTAAGCTGTTTTTTAATACTCTTCTACTGACTATGACGGACAGTCTACTTCAAACTTTTCCAACCCCGGCCCGCACGTGGCACAGGACGGCTTTGAATGCGGCCCAATACAAATTCGTAAACTTTCTGAAAGCATTATGAGATTTTTTTGCGATTTTTTAAAAGCTCTTCAGCTATCTTAGTGTTTTGTGTATTTTATGTGTGGCCCAAGACAATTCTTCTTCCGATGTGGCCCAGGGAAGCCAAACGATTGGACACCCTTGGTCTACTTCCAAGAAGCCTACTGCAGTTTCTCAAGGAAAATAAATAAATAAATAAATAACTCACAACCAGAACATCGGACTGGTAAAAGTGTAATTCTGGGCTTAGAAAGAATCTTGGGACGGCTGGACGCGGTGACTCGCGCCTGTAATCCCAGCACTTTGGCAGGCCGAGGCGGGCGGATCACCTCAGGTCAGCAGTTCGAGACCAGCCTGACCAACATGGAGAAACCCCGTCTCTACTAAAAATACAAAAATTAGCCAGGCGTGGTGGCACATGCCTGTAGTCCCAGCTACTCGGGAGGCTGAGGCAGGAGAATCACTTGAACCCGGGAGGCGGAGGTTGCGGTGAGCCGAGATCGCACCATTGCCCTCCAGCCTGGGCAACAAAGAATGAAACTCCGTCTTTAAAAACAAAACAAACAAACAAAAAACAAAGAATCTTGGGACAACAGTACTTCACGTTTCTGGAATGTTTCCATCTTTGTGAGGCTAAGTACGCGCTTTCTGTATTCTGTCGTGTACTTTTATCTTCACTCCTGATTCAGCTTGTGCCAGGCAATTGCAAGTGCTTCACCTAACAAGAGAACGAAAGAGCGACGTGCCCCGCCTCTGCTGCGCGACTCCAGAGCTGGCGCAGGGGTCCAACCGGGTCTGAAGTTTCCCGTCAGCCGCGACTGGGACCTGGGACAGCCACGGCCAAACGGCCCGCGACGCCCGTCCCAGTTCAGAGGAGCAAGACAGGCCTGGGGACAGCGATGTGAGAACCAACGCCCACGTTTCTGCGTGGACAAGTCGGGCGCCTGAGGGACGCACTCGGGCCCCAGCGGGAGAAAAGCAGGCTGCAGGCCGAGTCCATTCGGGGCCCCGCCTCAGACCGCCCCGGGGTGGGCAGGGGCGGG
>NW_012116466.1:740805-746964 GCF_000951035.1 Colobus angolensis palliatus
GCTGAGTCAGGAGAATTATGTGAACCAGGGAGGCGGACGTTGCAGTGAGCTGATACTGTGCCACCGAACTCCAGCCTGGGCAACAGAGCGAGACTCCATCTCAAAAAGAAAAAAAAAAGATTTTGTAGAAGAGGAGCCCCTGATGATTCTGTTTAATGGTCAGACATATTTGAGCAAAACCAGGAAAGTGAAGGTAATGGAAGCTAAACGAAGAAAATGTGTCATTTGAATTCTGGCACTCTGAATTAAAAAACAAAAAAGTCGGGTCCGGGCGCAGTGGCTCACGCCTGTAATCCCAGCACTTTGGGAGGCCGAGGCAGGGGAAACACAAGGTCACGAGATCGAGAGTTTTTGTTGGTTTGTTTTAAAAGATGGAAGATAATTAGAGCATGTTTTAATACTCATGGAAATAATCCAGTCGAAAGAGTTCAAAGGTACGGGGGAGATGGCTAAGAGGGAGGAGAATGGAAGAGGTTCCAAGGTTGAAATAAGGTGGAGAAGGTCTAGAATAAGCAGAGAAGAGGAGAGATGCTAACTAGAGAAATACAGTAACATTGCTTGGTAAGTTTAGGTGCTCAATTGACACCAACAATTGTGAGTTTATAGTGAAGCCTTGTCTGGTACTCTTGTAACCCCATTTTTTTCCACTGGTCTTCATCAGGTACAGACATGGAAAAGACAGATGGGGAGATGTACCCAAGGTTGAAATTTGTTGGGCAGTTGCAGAGAAAGGACTGTGTTATCATCATAGACATGAAATTTAATATAAATGACAATCTATATTAAATGTATTTTATTATTTATATTAATTTAATATAACTATAAGAAATGAATGGGGCTAGTGAACAGGAAGAAAGTGGAGGAGTTAGATTAGAGGTCCTGATGACGTTAGAACAGTTGCAATAGTCACTTTTTTTTCAGCATTTTGAATTAGTGATCATGGAAGTGGAACAGTTTTGAGCTGGTAACAAGGTTCAGGGTTTGACCATGGGCGTGGTCTGGAGGAGGCCATTTGAGATAAGGAGTCCGAGGTTTGAAGCCACTGGAATAAGTGGAGAGGTCGCTGTGAGCCAGGCGGCAAAGACTGAGGGAAAGCAAAGAGGAAGCTGGAAGAGATTTGGTAAAGGGTATGCCAGATGGCCCAAGATTCACAGCTGCAGAAAATCTGCAAGAGGGTGGAAAAACCAAGGAGACCACCAACCCTGCCTTCGGACTCAGACATCCCTGAGCTGTGAGAGAATCAATAACCTTGACCTGATAGGGCTCAAGGGAAGCAGTATCCTCAAAAGACTACCAGTTTTCTGTGGAAGGAGAAGTGGGGAGAATATTGGGGAAAAAAGTGGAAGATATGGGGCATCTGCTAACCACAAAACAGAAATTCCAGTGGGCTTTGGGAGGGATTGGACCAGGATATGTTGCTGACCAGAATGACCTGTAGTCTGGGTGGTGACCAAGGACAACATTTAGACCTGACGTACACTTCTAACAGAATATGGGTATGGCCTGCAAGTGAGGCTCAGTGGCCCTGGCAAGAGGCTTGTCACTCTTCCTTTTTCACCCAGGTCAGCTGGTGATGCAGTTGCAGCCAGGAATGAGTGAGCACCAGCCTGGGAATATTTATTCAGCAAAGGTGGTGGAGGATGGGCCCCTGCAGGCTGATTTCCTACATGAGGCTGATGCTGTCATGGTTTTAGGGTCAGTGTTTTTGGGTCTTGGCTGTCTGATGTTCACCGATAATTTGACCTGACCTGCTGCATTTCTCTCCAATCATTGCACCTCTCTCCTTCCCCCTACAACCTAGAGGGTCTAGGCAGCCTCTTCTCTCACCTGCTCTGTTACCACAGCCTCCTGCCTTTTCTCACTGTTTTCTCTCTACTCTTCCATCTTCCAGCTTGCTCTCACTCAGTGGATTCTCCACACAGTCCCTCCTCCCCACTCTGCCTTGACTTTTGGACAAAGTCTAAACTCCATAGTGTGGCTTAGAAGGCCCTTCACAGTATGACTGACCCCTATGGCACTACTCAGGATTCTTTGTTTCAGCCAAGAAAAGCCAATTCTTGTTGATTAAGCAGAAAAGGAGTCTTTTTGGAAAGATATCAAATAACTCATAGAATTGTCCAGAAGGCTAAGGAACAGGCTTGGAAAAACAACAGAAGCTCAGGGAGGTAAGGCACAGTCAAAACCCTAACACAGAAACCATCTGCTCATGTGGCAGAGACCAGTCCTCCCAGTTTCCTCAGGACGAGTTGGTCACCCTGCTTAGTCAGCGGCTGTGGGCAGGATCTCCACTTGACACCTGCCATCTTGCCATTGGACACTGGTTGCCACACAGCTGCACTCTCTTATCGGGCACTTTCTGCCCCATTGGACACGGGGATCTCCGACAGGCTCTGTGAACCATTTCTAACCATCCTCCCCTTTATCTGCCTACCTCCCAAGTCAGAGTCCTGGATAGGAACACAAGCTGGCTGTGTGTAGGTCAGTGTACTGTGTTGTAGCTGCCAGGAGCTCAAAGACGGGGTATCTGCTTGCTTTAACCCTCCTCCCACCTATTTAGGGATTCTCATAAAGTGGAAAATGAGTTCAGATATTGCCCAGCCAAAAATGACAGCTACCCATTGAAGTTGAACTGTCCCTGGTATTTTCCTTTGCCTCCTCTCTTGTTTACTATGCTCCAGCCATACTTCGCATGTTTCAAGTCACTGCAAGGTACCATAACCTCTCTCACCTCTAGGCCTTCACACATGCTATTCTCTTGCCCTAAAATGGGCTTTCCTACAGTCCTCTTAGCCTGGCCATTCCTTTCTCTAGGAGGCTTTCCCTAGTCCCTGGTATACAAGTTTTCTAGGGCTGCTGTAACAAAACACCACGTAATGGTGGTCTTTTTTTCTTTTTCTTTCCAGCACTTTGGGAGGCCGAGATGGGTGGATCACTTGAGGTCAGGAGTTCGAGACCAGTCATGGCCAACATGGTGAAACCCCTTCTTTACTAAAAATGCAAACATTAGCCAGGTGTGGTGGCAGGCGCCTGTAATCCCAGCTACTCGGGAGGCTGAGGCACAAGAATCGCTTGAACCCAGGAGGTGGAGGTTGCAGTGAGCTAAGATGGCGACACTGCGCTCCAGCCTGGGTGACAAGAGGCTCTGTCTCAAACAAACAAACAAAAAAAAAATGTAAGAAAGACAGTAGGTAGGCCCAACTTCACATATACTGCATCAAGTGTACTGTACTCTCTCCTTTAACAGTCACCTAAGTGAGACCCATATTCTTCTTTTTTGAGACCAAGTCTTGCTCTGTCCGCCCAGACTGGAGTGCAGTGGCACAATCTCGGTTCACTGCAAGCTCCGCCTCCCAGCTTCACGCCATTCTCCTGTGTCAGTCTCCCGAGTAGCTGGGACTACAGGTGCCCACCACCACACCCGGCTTATTTTTTGTATTTTTAGTAGAGAGGGGTTTCACCGTGTTAGCCAGGCTGGTCTCAATCTCCTGACCTCGTGATCTGCCCACCTCGGCCTCCCAAAGTGCTGGGATTACAGGCGTGAGCCACCGCGCCCGGCCGAGACCCATATTGTTTAATATGAAAAACACTGTTTTTCTAACTGTCACCAATCAAGTCCAGGGAAATCATCCTCATGGCCTTTGGACAGGATCTTTAGAGTCTAGATTGTGACTACACCGTGTACTTACACTTTAACCCAAAATCACACTTTGAAACCAGGCTTGCAAGATTTCTTACTTGCAAATTACAAATTAACTTGAGTCTGCCAGCAATTTCAATCTGTTCTAAAACAACTGGACATTGGACTATAAATTACCCTGATGAAAGAGTCCTGTGTCCACTCACACCACAAAAACCGCAGCCATTAGCAAGTCGGAATTAATATGTAGCATACAGGAAACCATGAGGCATTTCAAGTTGTGCTCCTGCTATCACAGGCCCCAATGGCAGTGTATGAACTAAAGCACAGTTTATCTAAGGAAGTCTATTTTTAAAGAAAGGACTACTCGCTAAAGTCTGACTGTTAATTTCACAGCATATTGTTTGCCAGAGAGGAACTAGGTATAATGACTTGGCACCATTCATGACATATCCCGATTATGATACTATATATAAATTATGATAGTGAGGGTACCATCATCGGGAAGAAGTGAAAACCACGGAGGTGCTGTTACACTGAAATGAGCACTTCACATTCACAGAGAAGACCGCCTCTTGACAAACCATGGAGATACACTTACACTCCAGAGCCCAGGTTGCTCCAGAGCCCACAGATGCTCTCCTGACAGAGACTGGGTTCCTAGGGCCTTATCCCCAGAGCTGAAGTTCTCTGGGTCAGATCAGGTTCCTTGCTTGACAGTAAACCTTTCTCCGAACCTCATCTTTGCTCCCAGAGTCTTTATCTCTTCTTAACAGAAAAAAAATAAGGTTAGAAAGGCAGGTGAAATTCTTGGGAGGCCGAGATGGGCACATCACTTGAGGTCAGGAGTTTGAGAGCAGCCTGGCCAACGTGGTAAATATATAGTATTTATTTATATTTTAGTTCACGTTCAAAAGTAAGATTTCTCTTCACACAAACGTCTCACTTTTTTTTTTTTTTTGAGACAGAGTCTCGCTGTCTTGCCTAGGCTGGAGTGCAATGGCACGATCTCGGCTCACTGCAATCTTCGCCTCCTGGGTTCAAGAGATTCTCCTGCTTCAACCTCCCGAAGCTGGGACTACAGGCGTGCACCACCATGCCCAGCTAATTTTTCCATTTTTAGTAGAGATGGGGTTTCACCATGTTGGCCAGGATGGTCTCAATCTCTTGACCTTGTGATCCATCCACCTCGGCCTCCCAAAGTGCTGGGATTACATGTGTGAGCCACTGCGCCCGGCCACGTCTCACTTTTAACAATCAGTAGAGTGCTCTAGATTTAAGGTAGTAAGTCTGTATTCAGAGATCACTGATTAAAACAGAAGGGAGTGGAGCAGAGGGAAGAAAGAAAAGTGGAAAGATACTCTAATAAATGTACAAAATGTACAAAAATACTCTAATAAATGCCGCTTTTATGGATGGAAAATAGTAAAAAGCTGGCCTGTGGCATGCTCTAATTGCAGCCCACATGACCCTGCTGGTGCCTGGAGCAAAGTGGGGCCCTGTGAAAGGTTTCCTCACAAAGCAGCACAGGCTGGCTGGTTCATGAACTCACACACTGCACTGCTGTTACAGCCAGGCTTTCATGCTGCACCAGAGCTGATTTCTAAAAGGGCGTTTGTGCAGTCTGTGTGCAAAGTAAATTTCCATCACTTTGGCTTTTCTTTTGGTGCTTTCAGAAGAGCTGGCTTATAAAAAGCCTTATTCCCTGGTATAACATGTCCATTTTTTCTACTTGCTCGAGTCAGTAATTAAATTGGTTTCATAATAACAGATATGAATTTAGCTTTTCAACTTGAAAGTAGGATCAGTGAAGGTTGGAATGTGGCTTGAAAAGAAACCAACAAGTTCTTTCCAACCCAGAGTCAACTCTCCCTTGTGCAGCATCCAAAATCACTAAAACACAAGCACTCAAATTAACCAAATAAATATTGTACGAAGATATTTGATGACAAGAAACAGTGAAATTAAGTGCATTATGTTTTCAGCATTAATTATCTTTGTTGATCCATGTCAGCTCTATACAGGGTCTAACAGTAACATGTTCACTCAATCCTTCATCCATCCATTCATTTGCAGGGGTTTCACAAATGGATAAGCCAGAAGGAAGGCATTCCTGGCAGACACAAGAGCATATGCAAGCTGCGCACCTAACACGGTAGCCACTAGCCACGGGTGGCTGTTTAAAATTAAACAGAAGGCAAGGCGTGGTGGCTCATGCCTGTAATTCCAGCATTTTGAGTAGCTGTGGCAGGAGGATCACTTGAGGCCAGGAGTTGGGGACCAGCCTGAGCCACATAGTGAGATCTGTCTCTATAAAAAAAATTAATGTAAATTAAATTGAAAATAATTCTAATTAATGTTATACTTATGTGTGCTTTTCAAAATTATATCAAATTAAAATTTCAGGCCGGGAATGGTGGCTCACACCTGTAATCCCAGCACTTTGGGAGGCCAAGGCAGGTGGATCACCTGAGGTCAGGAGTTTGAGATCACCTGGCCAACACAGTGAAACCTCATCTCTA
>NW_012116466.1:747629-749099 GCF_000951035.1 Colobus angolensis palliatus
CAGGATGGTCTCGATCTCCTGACCTCGTGATCCGCCCGTCTCGGCCTCCCAAAGTGCTGGGATTACAGGCTTGAGCCACCGCGCCCGGCCGAGACTATTAAGATCACCTGACTATAACATTTAAAAACAACTTTGAACTATCTTTGTTCGTAAGCCCCAAAACATGGTCTGAAGACTCATTAGTGACCTGATCCTACAGCTGACCTCTGAACAACATGAGTTTGAACTGTGTGGGGGTCACTTATAGGCGAGTGTTCAACTGCACGGGGCAGGAGCAGTTGGTGCCCAATCTGCTAAGTGTTCAAAGGTAGAGTGTAGTTTTTAAAGACAAGTGAGGTAATTTCTTTTAAATCTCTAGGCTACTGCAATGCAGAATGCTGGGAAATGAACCGCTTGTGACTAGTGGGATGTCACCCCACAAAAACATTGTTAGTTTCCCATCGATTCCGCTGGTTTGAGTGTGTTTAATGCTGGGGAAAGTGAGAGTTGTTTGGGAAGATGGTAGGTTTTTGTCTTTTTGAGGTGGTTCATTTACTTTGAGAATCATCATTCTCTATTTTTAAAACCAAGTCTTGTATGCAAAATTTTGAACTGTGACAAAAGGCAAATAAAATCTTTCTTTTTCATTGCAAATGTGTCTTCATCCAGTAATGAGTTTGAAACGGGCATCTAAATACTCTCTCTGAAACCCCAGTGAAGAAAGTCAAGGGGTTACCCAGGGTGAAGATCTTAACTGGCCTGTTTCCTTGAGCAAAGACTGCATGCTTGTTGATTTAGCTTCTCAGCTTCTAATTTTTGTAGATTTCTCAAATTCAGAATCTCCATCTCCCTTCCTCTCACTCATCATCCTTCTACCACCCCCAGAATCCTGAACCTAGACAAAGATAAAATCCCTAAGTGACATTTTCTATAAGTGAATTTGGAAATAATTTGGGAAAAAGCTACAGTAATTATAAGTGGTTATGAAATCCTAATTTTCTGACAAGAAGCTACTATGTCTCTGGACATAGTTATGCTTGGGCACATCAGTTTCCCTAGACGATATCATACACATCATAGCTTCTGTGACGTATGGCTGTATAGGTTGTGGGCTGTGCACTGCACAAGGACACATTTAAGGAGGTGTCACTCACATTATCGACATCACAGATTTGGTACGTATTACAAAAATAAAAACAATTTTCCAGAAGATGGCAGTAAAGTTGTTGGAGGCTGAAAGAATGAGGGTCGTGGTCAACTCAGTGTACCACTGGAGGCTCTGTGAGCAAACAGCACATTGTTCTCATGAAAGCAGGATGTTGGTAAACTGACAAACTGCGTCTGCCACCCAGAAGGAGTGCTGAGGGCAGTCACATCCCAGGCACAAGTGTTTCTTGTAATTAGGCACATCTGAAGCCTGTTAGCAATCATGTGAACCTGTGATCAATTAAGCCGCTGACCAATCTACCTCCTCCTCCCTGCTCTTTCTAC
>NW_012116466.1:749149-756651 GCF_000951035.1 Colobus angolensis palliatus
ATCAATTAAGCCGCTGACCAATCTACCTCCTCCTCCCTGCTCTTTCTACCCAATAAATGTGAAGGGCTGAAGGAGCTCGAGGCTGCCTTTGCTCACTAGAATCAGGGAGCTCTCTTCTTCTTCCCCTGGACCCTTCCTTTAAAACAGTGACTTTTGTCTTAAGTTTTCATTTCCATGTTCATTCCTTCATGCAGTCTGGTAATGAGGGCCTCAAGTAGTAACAGTAGTAACTGTCTCAAGTAGTAACAGTAAATAACTGTTGTAGCCACCGGTCTCAGATAGTAACTATGGCAGTCTCGCACATAAAGTATCTTGTTCTAAAAAAAATCAAGGGGCCAGGCCCGGTGGCTCACGCCTGTAATCCCACACTGTGGGAGGCCGAGGCGAGCAGACCACGAGGTCAAGAGATTGAGACCATCCTGGCCAACATGGTGAAACACCGTCTCTACTAAAAACACAAACATTAGCTGGGTGTGGTGGTGTGTTGAATTTACTGAGGTGATTAAATACTTTCGCAGAATTTAAAAACTGCGTTTAGGCCAGGTGCGGTGGCTCACGCCTATAATCCCAACACTTTGGGAGGCTGAGGTGGGTGGATCACGAGGTCAGGAGATCGAGATCATCATGGCTAACACAGTGAAACCCCATCTCTACTAAACACACACACACACAAAAATTAGCTGGGTGTGGTGGTGGGTTCCTGTAGTCCCAGCTACTCTGGAGGCTGAGGCAGGAGAATGGCGTGAACCCCGGAGGCAGAGCTTGCAGCGAGCTGAGATTGCCACTGCACTGCAGCCTGGGCGAAAGAGCAAGACTCCGTCTCAAAAAAACAAAACAAAACAAAAAACTGCATTTATATGCCGGGCACAGTGACTCACACCTGTAATCCCAGCTCTTTGGGAGGCCAAAGCGGGTGGATCAACTGAGGTCAGGAGTTCGAGACCAGCCTGACCAACATGGAGACTCCCCGTCTCTACTAAAAATACAAAATGAGCCTGGCATGGTGGTGCATGCCTGTAATCCCAGGCTGAGGCAGGAGAAATTCTCCCTTGAACCCGGGAGGCGGAGGTTGCGGTGAGCCGAGATTGCGCCATTGCACTCCAGTCTGGGCAACAAGAGCGAAAGTTCGTCTCAAAAAAAATAAATAAATAAAACAACCCCCGCCCCCAGCATTTATAAATGTACTGTATTTGATTTCCTTTTTGTATATTTCAACAGATCTGACTTAACAAAACTCCCCCAAATACAAAACAAGTCTTATAAATGTAATTAAAAACTTATAAATGATCCTAAAGTGATTCTAAAATTATCTTAGATGTTCTAAAACTCTGCAAGAGATTAGAAAATTTTCATTTTAAAATATCGTCTAAAGCAGTTTATTTTAAATGGCAGTTACAAGGCTGTCTCTGAAACTGAATCTCTCAAAAATTAAACATTACTAACTAAAAACGTAAATACTTAAACCTTTATTTCTTCTCTTAAACCTTTACATACTTCATTCTTTTTTTTTTTTTTCTCCTGACCTTGTGATCTGCCCGTCTCGGCCTCCCAAAGTGATGGGATTACAGGCTTGAGCCACCGCGCCCGGCCACATCCTTCATTCTTAAAAGATGCATACAACCACATTGTGCATACAACCACCTAAGCAGAGCATCTGGCCAGATGTTCTGAGTAAATCTCCTCACTGTGACCATCCTGCAGGCTGAGTCTTCAGTCCCTTTGGTATCTCGCCATTAATCTCTGCAAGGTTTCTTGCCTCTGGGAACAGAAGTGTCCCAGACCAGCCTTGTCCCCTTCCTTCTCTGAACGCAGTCAGTCGTTTCTCTAAGGAATTCTGGTTCCTTCTAGTGAAAAAAATGGCAAGATTTGAGCATTGGGGTTTCAGGTCATATTTGAAATACCAGTGGCATGAATCCGAGGCCATTTCAGAGGGCGGAACTGGAAAATACTCTTTTTTATTTTTGAGAGACAGGATCTCGTTCTGCTGCCCAGGCTGGAGTGCAATGGCAGGATCATCGCTCACTGCAGCCTCGAACTCCTAGGATTAAAGGATCCTCCTACCTCAGCCTCCTGAGTAGTTGGGACTACAGGTATGTGCCATTACACCTGGCTAGTTCTTCAAAAAATGTTTTTATGGTTTTTTTTTTTTTTTGAGACGGAGTTTCGTTCTTGTTGCCTAGGCTAGAGTGCAATGCCGCAATCGGCTCATTGCAACCTCCACGTACTGTGTTCAAAAGATTCTCCTGCCTCAGTCTCCTGAGTAGCTGGGGTTACAAGCAGGCACTACCACGCCTGGCTAATTTTGTATTTTTATTGGAGATGGGGTTTTGCCATGTTGGTCAGGCTGGTCTTGAACTCCTGACCTCAGGTATCCACCCACCTCGGCCTCCCAAAGTGCTGGAATTACAGGCATAAGCCACTGTGCCCAGCCCCCAAATTTTTATTTGTAGAAATGGGGTCTTGCTATGTTGCCTAGGCTGGTCTCAAACTCCTGGCTTCTAGCCATCCTCCCACCTTGGCCTCCCAAAGTGCTGGGATTATTACAGGTGGGAGCCGCTATGCTCAGCCTCATTTATTTATTTATTTATTTAGTCTCACTCTGTCTCCCAGGCTGGAATACAGTGGTGCGATCTTGGCTCACTGCAAGCTCTGCCTCCAGGTTCAAGCCACTCTCCTGCCTCAGCCTTCCGAGTAGCTGGGACTACAGGCACCCGCCACCACGCCTGGCTAATTTTTTGTAATTTTAGTAGAGATGGGGTTTCACTGTGTTAGCCAGGATGGTCTCGATCTCCTGACCTTGTGATCCACCTGCCTCGGCCTCCCAAAGTGCTGGGATTACAGGCGTGAGCCAAGTACCTGGCTTTTTTTTTTTTTTTTTAAAGTGTCAGCTCATATGAATATTTTTGATTCAGTTCTAACATCATTGTGTTTCTCTTTAAACTTTTTGTTTATATAATTAAACCTTATGTTCTCTTATGGTGAAATCTTCTTGCCAAACAAAATCAAATTTATTTTTGGCTTAACTGAAATATAAAAAAATAAAAATAGTAATACCTGTATTGGTTTGAAAAATAAAACTACCACGTGAAGTTCAAGATTTTCTTTATAGTCCTTTTTGTGGTGAGACTGTATCTCAGTAAGAGTGGTTTCTGGAGTTACTTGTGATTCTCGTGTCATATGGTTGCCTAAGAACATTTTCAGTTTGAAGTGTTGGCATTCAAGCTGTGAGTTCTTAAAAGCTGGCAACTTTGGCCTACTTGTCTTCTCTTGGTGGTAATATTGAGCTATTAAAGGAGTGCATTAATCAATCCTACCTGACTTCGTGAAACAGTGGAAAAACATTAGAAATTCAGCCTCTGAAGTCTGTCCTGTTTGATTTTACCATCATCTGGCCCAATGGCAGCAGCTGAGTATGTGGTTATATGTGCAGTATTTATTTATAGGCTTCTGGGTCGGGTGGGGAGTTGGAGAACTTTCCTGTCTAGCTAGAGGATTGTAAATGCACCAATCAGTGCTCTGTGTCTAGCTAGAGGATTGTAAATGGACTAATCAACACTCTGTAAAATGGACCAATCAGCATGATGTGGGTGGGGACAGATACGGGAATAAAAGCTGGCCTTGCCAGCCAGCAAAAGCAACCCACTTGGGCTCATTTCTACCCTATGGAAGTTTGGTTCTTTTGCTCTTCATAATAAATCTTGCTGCTGCTCACTCTTTGGGTCCACACCATCTTTAGGAGCTGTTACACTCACCGTGAGGTCCACAGTTTCAGCCTTCAAGTCAGCATGACCAAGAACCCATCAGAACGAATAAATTCCGGACACACCACCACACCTGGCTAATTTTTTGTGTTTTTAGTAAAGACGAGGTTTCACCGTGTTAGCCAGGTTGGTCTCAATCTCCTGACCTCATGATCTCCCTGCCTCGGCCTCCCAAAGTGCTGGGATTACTGGCATGAGCCGCAGCACTTGGCCCTATGTATGCAATATTTATAATAGGGGGATTTTGGCTGGGCAAACTCATTCTGCCTAAAAATATTCCATTTCTAATTATATTAGAATCTACTTGTTTTCATGTACTTGATTCAATTTTAACTTTTCCAAGTTAAAGTCTTCCTTTTCTGAACCACAGCCTTTTTCTTTCATGCTTTAGTCTCATGCTACATGAATTCAACTATCAAAGACTAATCAGAAAATATAACCAAGGTATATTAGACACAAGTTAATTTTTTAAAAAGAAAAGAAAATATGCTAGAGAATACTCATTTAAACTTTTGCCATTCACCTGAAACCTAGTTATAAACTTATGTATATTATCAGACTACCTGGGTTCCGTTAGAATCAACTCATAAAATACACCAGTTTTTAACATTTATAGAAGTCAAAAGTGCTTAAAACAGAAACCACACTGGACATTTCAACACGGAGAATTTAATGTGGAGGACCAGCTCAATATCAATGGGTGTGTGAGGACTGGAAAGTAGCAAGAGTGAATGGGGAGGTCACAGCAATGTCAGGAAGTGGTACTATCCCTGGACTGGGGGAATGAGGGAAGATCTGGGGAAGACCTGAGGCTTAGACGAGGGGTCTCGTGAGCTGAGGCTTAATCCCTTGTGGAGATGGTTGGTGCCGGTCCTCTGAGCAGGGTGAGAAGAGGTGTTTGGAAGGGTCAAAAGGATCAGGAAACAGCCAGTGGCAGTCACTGGTGCAATTGCTGGGGTGACACTAACAGCAGGCATGAGTTATCACACTCTGTCACCAGGCTGGAGTACACTGGTGTGATCTCTGCTCGCTGCAACCTCTGCCTCCCGGGTTCAAGCGATTCTCCTGCCTCAGTCTCCTGAGTAGCTGGGACTACAGGTGCACACCACCACGCCCGGCTAATTTTTGTATTTTTAGTAGAGATGGGTTTTACCACGTTGGCCAGAATGGTCTTGATCTCTTGACCTCGTGATCCGCCTGCCTTGGCCTCCCAATTTAATTAGGTTTTTAAAAATTATTATTGAGTTGCAATATTTCTTTATATTATCTTAAATAGATATATGTTTCACCAATAGTTTCTCCCAGCGTGTGGCTGATGTTTTTATTTTTCTTAACTGTGTCTTTCAAAGACATATTTTTGGTTTTAACAAAATCCAATTTGTTTTATTTTAATTTTAATTTTTTTAATTTTTGAGACAGAGTTTCACTCCATCACCCAGGCTGAATGCAGTGGTGTGGTCATGGCTCACTGCAGCTTTGACCTCCTGGGCTCAAGTGATTCTCCCATCTCAGCCTCCTGAGTAGCTGGGACTACAGGTATGTGCCACCACACTTAACTAATTTTTTATTTTTTATTGTATAGACAGGATCTTGCTATGTTGCCCAGGTGGGTCTTGAACTCCTAGGCTCAAGTGATCCTCCCACCTCAGCCTCCCAAAGTGCTGGGATTATAGATGTGAGCCACTGTGCCTGACTAACATCCAATTTATTAATGTTTGCTTTTATGACTCATGTTTTTTGTGTTCTATCTAGAAAAGTTTTGCCTAACTCAAGGTCACAAAGATTTTCTTCCATTTTTTTCCTCCACGTTTTCTGATGTTAGGTCATAGATGCAGGTCTAAAATTTATTTTGAGTGAATTTTTGCATATGGTATGAGTAAATATTTTTGCATATGGATACTGAGTTGTTTCAGCACCCTCTTTTTAAAGGACTGTACTTCTCCATTGAATTACTTTGGGTTGTTTATAAAAATGAATTGACAAATATACATGGGCCCATTTCTGGGTTCTCTTCTGCCATATGTGTTAATAACTATAGCTTTAGAGTAAAAGCTTCCAAATTCTGTCATTTCCATATACATTTTAGAACTAACTTTTAAATTTCTATAAATAAAAGCCTTATGAAATTTGGGAATGAATTGAATCTCTAGGTTATTTTGGGGCTAACTGAAATCTTAAGTCTTTTTGTCTGTGATGGCTGTATCTCTCTAGTTGTTTACATCTTCTTTAATTTATCTCAGCAAAGGTTGGTAGTTTTTGGTAAGGTATTGCATATATTTTATTAAATGGATTCATACGTATTTAAATTTTCATTGGTTATTGTAAGTGACATTGTCACTTATTATTTTAAAACACTTGTGTTTTAAAATTTTGATATCTAATTATTCATTGCTATCATATACAAATACAATTGATTTTTGGGAACTGAACTTGAATCTATGAATGTTTTAAACTAACTTATAAGTTCTATTAGCCTTTTAAAAAGATTCCTTAGGAGTTTCTAAATATATAATCATGTCACTTGTGAATAAACACAGTATTATTACTTCTTACCCAATCTTTGTGCCTTTTATTTCTTTTTCTTGCCTAATTGCATTGGATAGGACTTCTAATACAATGTTGAACAAAAAATGTAAGAAAGAATATTCTTGCCTATTCCTAATATTAGAGGGAAATATTATCTTTCACGATTAAGAATAATATTAGACAAATGGATAAATATACAAAATGAAATATTATTTAGCCTTAAATAACATTTTGTCATTTGACACAACATGGATGGGTCTGAAGGACATTATGTTAAGTGAAATAAGCCAGACACAGAAATAAAAATATTGCATGATATCATTTATATGTGGAATTTTTTTTTTTTTTTTTTTTGAGACGGAGTTTCGCTCTGTGGCCCGGGCTGGAGTGCAGTGGCCATATCTCAGCTCACTGCAAGTTCCGCCTCCCGGGTTTACGCCATTCTCCTGCCTCAGCCTCCCAAGTAGCTGGGACTACAGGCACCTATGTGCGGAATTTTTTTTAAAAAAGTCAAACATACAGATATAGAAACTAAAACAGTGGTTACTAGAGGTGGAAGTAGGGGAGGAAAAGGGGAAATGTAGGTCAAAGGAAATGAAGAAGCAGATATGTAGGATCAGCAAGTTTAGAGATCTAATGTATAACAATAACACCAGGACTATAGTTTTTTTTGTTGTTTTTTTCTTTTTCTTCTTCCAGTTTTTTTTTTGTTTGTTTTTGTTTTTGGTGGTGGTTTAGACAAGGTCTAGCTCTATAGCCAGGCTGGAGTGCAGTGGAGTGATCATGGTTCACTGCAATCTCCACCTCCTAGGCTCAAGTGATTCTTGTGCCTCAGCTTCGTGAATAGCTGGGACCACAGGTGTGTGCCACCATGCCCAGCTAATTTTTGTGCCCAACTAATATAGTTGCTAACTACAGAAACTTCTCCATCAGAAGATGCAAGCTTTGGAGCCTTGTACACTCAGCCAGAGCACGCGGGGTTGCTCAGGCTAGCGGCTCTCTCAACAGTATACTGTAACATTCCCTCCAAAAAGTCCTCAACGTTTAAGCCTGCCTTCTACTGTGTGTAAGTTTTGTGCCCGAAACACTCCATTACAGATACGGGAATATAATCAGTCCATGGGACTTAGCCAGTCTGAGGAGTGAGAGATGACTTATCTTCCTTGTGTTGCTTTTAATTTCTCTTGAGGTTGAATACTTTCCAAATATTTATTG
>NW_012116466.1:757896-763220 GCF_000951035.1 Colobus angolensis palliatus
AGAGAAGTGCCGGGCACCGTGTTGAACGGAACGAATTCTGGCTCATCCTGCGACGACTGTGTTGTCATCCCCATTTTACGCATGAGAATACTGAGGCTAAGCGGCTTACCTGAGGTCACGGGCGTTCAGCGACGGAGCCAGGACTAGCCCCGCAGGGAGGGTGCCGGCGCAGTGCTGTCGGCGACCACGTCGCTGGAGGCCGCAGCAGGTGCTAGGCGAGCACACAGGCGGCCCTGTTTCCTGGGCGAGGCGCTGTTTCAAGAGGAGAGGTGGGGGCGGTTGAGCCCGGACGGTTTGCTAAGCGTGTCCATGTAACAGCCCTAATTCTGCCCACACTGATTTCTAGTGTGTGCTTCCCCCAACACCCCCACCCCCCACGTTTACAATCCTTGCTATTTTTAGTTTTTAAAACGAGGCATTGGTGTGCACCTTTCTTTGGCCAGCTGTTATAAGCATGTTAATACTTGCTATTGATAGTTAAAAGCACAGTTTTGGTGACTGCCGTTGAGGTGTTGGCCTGCCCCCCATCAGTGTACAACCCGGCGTGGAGACCACTTCCAATGTCAGGGTGTTTCCTTCCCATTGAAGGAAGGCATCAGATTGCTTGTTGTCAGCTTTCTTTTCTCCACAGCAGTGGAGTTAACTGTGCCTTTGTTCTTTCTGGCCCATGGGTGCCCGTGGTTGAAGAGTGAAGACATATTAAAAAGTGCACTTCGGGCCGCACGCGGTGGTTCACACCTGTAATCCCAGCACGTTGGGAAGCCGAGGCGGGCGGATCATCTGAGGTCGGGAGTTCAAGACCAGCCTGACCAACATGGAGAAACCCCCTCTCTACTAAAAATATAAAATTAGCCGGGCGTGGGGGCGCATGCCTGTAGTCCCAGCTACTCTGGAGGCTGAGGCAGGAGAGTCCCTTGAACCGGGGAGGCGGAGGTTGTGGTGAGCCGAGGTCCTGCCACTGCACTGCAGCCTGGGCAGTAAGACCCAAACTCAGTCTGGAAAAAAAAAAAGAAGCGCACTTTGTACAGGTGGTGGTAGTTACCTCTGTCTTGCATTTTATTAATAGTTAATTTTATTATCAGAGTTTATGTGTATGTGTGTATATATATATACACACACACACACATATATATACAGTTTTCTAAACGCATGGGTGCGTGCACGCACACACACAGCCACACAATTTTAATAGGATAGGGTCTCGCTCTGTCATCCAAGCTGGAGTGCAGTGGCACCATCATGGTGGATCTCAACCTTCCAGGCTCAAGCCATCCGCCCACAGCAGGCATGTGTTGCTACACCTGGCTGATTTTTAAAATGTTTAGGTAGAGATGGGGTCTCACCATCTTGCCCTGGCTGGTCTTGAACTCCTGGGTTCAAGCGCTTTGACATCCCAAAGTGTTGGGATTACAGATGTGAGCCACCTTGCCTGGCCTTGTATAGCTCCATCATGCCTTGAAGTAGGGTTATATATGCACCTAATACATGCGACGTAAAATTTTAGTTGATTGTGCAGTTATCTGGCTGTGGGTGGCTCAGTCTACTGAGGAGAAGCTGCAGTTGACAGTTTACTTCTGATTCCTTGAAGGATGTTGATAAGGAATTTGAGAAAGGCTGCCAAACTTTAAGGACCACATTATTCTCTGGGGCCTCTGCTCATTTCTTTGTTTTCTGGTGTGAAAATCCTGTCTTTCCTCCACTCTCAGCACCTCGGCATACACCCAGCTCTGCTTCTGGGACAGTGCTGGTTTCTTCCCTTCCTCCTTACCACCCTTCTTTCTCTTCCCTCTATTTCTTTCCTGGCCCCACAGGTGATTCCAAGGAACACCCACTTAACATATAGGGCTTGGGGAATGTAAATTAATTTGCCAAAACCTGGTTCAGTTTCATTCTTAGGTTTCAGCAGATCAAAATATACATATTTCAATTTCAGGAGCATATTGTGTTTTCAGCTTTCCTTATCGGTTTACAGATTTCCTCTTGAAAGTACCTGCTAGGAATACAGTCCCACTTAATTCTTTCCCGCTGATCTTTTCCCAAAGTTCACTCTTCCTTAGGGCCACTTAGCTGTCCTATAAACATCCAGGGTGAGTGCCTTCAGAATGGTGAGGGCTTGAAAGAGGATGAGAGAAATCCTTTGGGCCTAGGGCTGCAGGAAAATCTGGTAGTGATAACTTTTAAAAATGGGAGAAGTCGGGGCATGGTGGCTCATGCCTGTAATCCCAGCACTTTGGGAGGCCTAGGAGGGCGAATCGCCTGAGGTCAGGGGTTGGAGACCAGCCTGGCCAACATGGCGAGATCCCGTCTCTACTAAAAATACAAAAAGTAGCCAGGTGTGGTGGTGCATGCCTGTAATTCCAGCTACTCAAGAGGCTGAGGCAAGAGAATCGTTTGAACTCAGGAGGCGGAGGTTGCAGTGAACCAAGATCACACCACTGTACTCCAGCAGGGGGACAGAGTGAGACTCCGCCCCCCCCCCAAAAAAAAGGAGTAGAAATGGGTATCATGAAGATAAATTTGCATTGGAGTAGTGTTCTAAAGCTTTCATTTTATTAGACTTACCTTATAAAACACTGTGTTTCTCAATCGCTAAAATATGAGTTCTGTATTTGTATGCACACTACAAGATTCAGCTTGTAGCCCTTGAGCTTGTTTAGAATAGGCACACAAAATGTTCCTGGTGCGGGGCATGCCCTTTCTCCTGTCCTGCTTTTTAGGGGGCACCCTTCTTCAGAATCAAGCTCAGGGACTGTCTCCTCCAGGAAAAGTTCTGCTTCTGGGATTTTCCCCTAAGGGTAGAAACCATATTGTTGCCATTTGTATCCACCATGCCTGGTCCCAGTAGAGAGATATTTGAGCATTGGTAACAGAGACTGCTTATTTTTTAACTGATGTGCCTTGTGAAGGGCTGGGTAGTATGTTGTTTTATATCAAGAAAAACATCCCATAAACTAGAAAGGCAAAAAAGAAAGGCATCCTATAAACTGGGGTCTCCTTCATTTTTTTTTTTATTCCAAAATTTTGTTTGGGCTGATTGTACTTTTTTTTTTTTGAGACGGATTCTTGCTCTGTCAGGCTCAGGCTGAAGTGCAGTGGCACCGTCTCAGCTCACTGCAACCTCTACCTTCCGGGTTCAAGCAATTCTCCTTCCTCAGCCTCCCAAGTAGCTGGGACTACAGGCACACACCACCATACCTGGCTAATTTTCATATTTTTAATAGAGACAGCGTTTCTCCATGTTAGCCAGGCTGGTCTCGAACTCCTGGCCTCAAGTGATCTGCCCACCCTGGCCTCCCAAAGTGTGAGATTACAGGTGTGAACCGCTACACCCAGCCTGTGCATTTTTTATAAGAAACTTTCTGAGGTAAGAATTTTCTTCGAAGTGCTATTCTAGGTATTTTCCTGCTAATTTTTGCACACATACACAGCAAACCCTAGGATGCCCCCCTTGCCTTTTGAGTCAGCTTAGACACTAAATGTGCCCTTTGCAGGAGTTATTTAATAGCTCTTTCTGGCAAAATTTCCATAGTAGACTTAGATCATGAGTGAAGGAAACGTTTAATTCAGTTTTTAACCCAGTAAATAAATAACTATAACTGGAAAGATACTTTCAAATGTATCTGAAGTAAATTTATTCAAAATTAAGTGACATTAATGATAGAATGGAAGCAATTGTATCACTTTTCTCCCTTGCTGCTTTGCCTTTGTATAACAGAATACATGTTCATCTGCATTCGCCTTTTGTAGTACCCATTAAGATTCATGAATTCTGAAGCTTTAAGGTTCCAAAGGAGGCCAATCAGATGTCACAAGCTCTCAGGACAAGAAGTTAATTATTCTTGGGCCTGATATCAGGTGGTACTGGGGAACAATACTGAGGGAAACCTGAAACAGAAACCTGAGGGAAACCAAGGCAGGGAACTTGCCAGCTCTGGGGCTGTGCAGTCTGGTCCCTGTGCCTCTCTGCAGCTTCCTTTGCTCTGTAGACTCCCTCTCCTTGTACTTGCTCACCTTCCTTCCGTTTAACTTTATCTTGCACATCACTGCCAACCCTAAGGTTACACTCTTTCAAGTATAGTGCCTCTCACTGACTTATTTTTTTCCATATTTTGGGTCCAGTTTTCAGGAGAGGAAACCCAATGGCCTCAGCTCTGCGCATCCCAGGCTGCAGATGTCGCAGGGTGCTCCTAAGCCAGTTGATTGGCTGCTTTGGGTCACGTGTCCAATCCATGTCCAATCAGCAGTGACTGCGTGTGTGGGCGTGAAGGGCGGGGCGGGGAAGGACACCAGCTGGTCTCCAGGAGTCAGCGGTCTGCTCTGGGTCCTCTGCAATGAAGGGGCCAATCTCAAGACTGAAAGGGAAGTGGGGCCCTGTCCAATCACCTGATATTTGATGCCAGAATCCCTGCCGATGGTCAGATACTTACGGTTCCAAGGATTTGCTGCCTGATTATAGGGGCTGCCTTTCCCTGAGCGACAGCAGCTTCAGGGTAAGACCCAAGCCATGGAAGCAGCTGCATTAGCCCCAGACCAAAGTGCCACGCTCCCTCCCACCTGATTGCTTCCCCTCTCCAGGGTTCAGACCCTGCAGCCCGCAAACATACAGTTGTTCCCTGCAACAGAAAAGCACCCTCTCTTGACCCCATTTTTCCCTCTGGTAATTGCCACATTGCTCCTCAAAACTTAATAAAGTTATCCATATTGTCTCCAGTTTCTTTCTTCCTGTCCATGTTCTCTCTCTTAGCTTTGTATTATGGAAACATTTTCAAACTGTGTTAAAGTTGAGAGAACAGTACAATGAACCCTAAGGTACCTTCTCCCACCCCCTCAACTTCAACAATTATTAACACATGCCTTATCTGGTTTCAGTTATTCTCCCTTCTCTGGATTGTTCTGGAAACAAATGCCAGGCATTGAATCATTTCATCTGTAAATATGTCAGCATGTATAGTATCTAAGATATGGACTGTTTTAAAAATATGTAACCACAATAGCCTCATCATATGTAAAACATTAACACAATTCCTTAATATCTTCATGTAATATCTTTAAATATCTCTTCCATATTCAAGAGTTCCCTGATTAATTTTTTTAAATACTTGGTTTGATTGATTTAGGGTCTAAATAAGGCCCACATGTTATATTTAGTCAACAAGATTTCTTAGCTCTTTCAATCTATAGATTCTCCATCCCTCTCTGGTTTTGTGAAAATTTTCTTGCAGTTTATCTATTGAAGAATTTGAGTCATTTGCCCTGTACAATTTCCCATATTCTAGGTTTTGCTGAATGTATCCTTTCCCTCTCCTCCCTTCCCCTCCCCACCC
>NW_012116466.1:763335-802690 GCF_000951035.1 Colobus angolensis palliatus
CCTCCCCTCCCCTTCCCTTCCCTTCCCTTCCCAAGACGGGGTCTCACTATGTTGCCCGGGCTGGTCTTAAACTCCTGGGTGCAAGCCATCCACCTGCCTCAGCCTCCTAAAGAGCTGGGATTACAGGCGTGAGCCACTGCACCCAACCCCTGTAGTGTCATTTATCATGTTCTACCGTCTGTTCATTTCTGGAAACTGGTAGTTAGGGCTAAAGGCTCATTTTCTCTTAAACCTACCTTGGGCAGTCTTCCATCAAGCCCACGAATCTGCTCTCGCCATGTTCCCCGCCCCCGTTCATCTTGCGAAGCCCAGTGGTCAGTCCTCAGTTCAAGTATTCATCAGCAGCGTTTGATGCAGATGGCAGCTCCCTTCACTTCCCTGACCACACCCCCCCACCCACCTCACTAGCGCTCCCTTTTGTCCCTATATTCCCCATTAAAGTTGGAGTGTCCCAAGGCTGAATCCTTGGACTTCTTTATCGACATTCACTTTCTTAGAGATCTTACCCAGTCACACACTTTTAAATACCACGTCTATACAGTAAATCCCAAATTAATATCCCAGCCCAGCCCTTGGCTCTGAACCTGGATACTCATAGCCAGTGATTTGCTAGACCCACCCCTTAGCATTTCTCACTGAAAACATCCCATTTTGAACGGATTTTCCCTCCTAACGTCTGCTCTGTTGCTAGTCTTTCCCAGCAGAGTTAGTGACATCTCCATCCTTCCTTATCCAAAAGAAACTTGGCACTGTCCTCCATTTTTCTTTTTCTCACACCCACATGCAACTCACGAGCAATTCTTCTTGGCTGTACTGTGAAAATATTGCATCTTCATTTCTCAGCTGACCACTTTCCAGAACCCCCTCTGCCTCCGTCCTGGTCCTGCCTCCCATCACATCGGGTACCAGCCTCCTGACACCCAGCTGGTCTCCTAACTTCCATCTTTGCCCATCTGCAGTATATTCTTAGTAAAGCAACTAGAATGTCCCTTTAAAAACAGAAGTCAGATGATATCTTTTGTCTACAACCTTCTATTAGCCAACTGTCTCACTCATTAAAAACCAAAATCCCTCCATTGCTTCTGAGGTGCCATGAAATGGGCTCAGCACTCTATCCTTCCCTTTGACCTCATTGTCCCTCCTTCCTCTCCCCCCACCGCCCCTCCAGCAGAGCACCAGCCATGCTGATCTGGACCAGCTGGGCAAACAGACTCTGCCAGGAATACTTGTTGCAGAAATACACTCATGGCTTGGCCCCTTACCTCCTTTGCTAAAACGTCACCTTCCCAGTGAGACAGTCCCTGGTGGCGCTTTTAACATTTCTCTGCCTCCCAGTCCCTACTCCCCTGCTTTCTTTCTCCCTAGTGCTTTTGCTTATTTAGTTTGTTGTCTGTCTACCTACCTACTATGAGCTCCTTGGGGTCAGGAACTGGGCAGTGCCTGCACATGGTAGGTGCCCTTTACGTATTTCCTCGGTGAGTCATCGTTACCTTCCGGTTAACCCCATGGCAAGAGCCAGCTGACCGTTATCTCGTATTTGTCATTTGATAACCATGGCTTTTGTGTATTTTTAGTAGAGACGGCGTTTCACCATGTTCCTGGTGCATAGAGTTTACCCTGTTGAACAAACATTCATACAGTTCACTAGCATTGCTTTTTTTTGTTTTTTTGAGACGGAGTCTTGCTCTGTCGCCTGGGCTGGAGTGCAGTGGCCGGATCTCAGCTCACTGCAAGCTCCGCCTCCCGGGTTCCCGCTATTCTCCTGCCTCAGCCTCCCGAGTAGCTGGGACTACAGGCGCCCGCCACCTCGCCCGGCTAGTTTTTTTTTGTATTTTTAGTAGAGATGGGGTTTCACCGTGTTAGCCAGGGTGGTCTCGATCTACTGACCTCGTGATCCGCCCGCCTTGGCCTCCCAGAGTGCTGGGATTATAGACATGAGCCAGCGCGCACGGCAACTAACATTGTTTTTTATTTTAAACTTCATTATGCAAAAGTTACTTTTTTTTTTTTTTTTGAGACGGAGTTTTGCTCTTGCTGCCCAGGCTGGAGTGCAGTGCTGTGATCTCAGCTCACTGCAGCCTCCACCTCCCAAGTTCAAGTGATTCTCCTGCCTCAGCCTCCTGAGCAGCTGGGATTACAGGCGCGTGCCACCACTCCTGGCTAATCTGTGTATTTTTAGTAGAGATGGAGTTTCACCGTGTTGGCCAGGCTGGTCTTGAATTCCTGACCTCAGATGATCCACTCGCCTTGGTCTCCCAAAGTGCTGGTATTACAGGTGTGAGCCACGGCACCCGGCCACAAAGATTTCAAAATCCAAAAACAATTTGCAATCTGAAATACCGGGCCCGAGCATTTTGAATAAGGCCCACTCGGCCTGTCCTGCATTTGTCATCTGCTCCTGTCTCTCCATCCACTCCCAGGCTTGCATGCCCATATAAGGTGGGTGCCAGAGGTAGAATTATTTTCAGGGTTTTGTCCCAGGGTAAAGACTGTATTGAGAAAATTGACTTTGGGTAGAGCAAGATTACCTTCTTTTTTAGACAGGGTCTTGCTCCGTCTGAGGCTGGAGTACAGTGGCGTGATCGTAGCTCACTGCATACTGCATCCTTGAACTCCTGGGCTCAAGTGATCCTCCTGCCTCAGCCTCCTGAGCAGCTGGGACCACAGGCATGTGCCACTACACCCAGCTAATTTAAAATTTTTTTGTAGAGACGCAGTTTCCCTCTGTTGCCCAGGCTCTTCTTGAAGTTCAGGGTTCGAATTTTCCTCCCGCCTCAGCCTCCCAAAGTCCTGGGATTACAGGCATGAGCCAAGCCTGTTCAAGATTGTCTTTTGCTCTCTAGTCCCCAGGAGAACAAAGCCAGGTGCTGAGGCTTGAAGAGGGGCCAGGGAAACTGTGACTGAAATATTACAAATACATGTTTTCTCTAGGCTAGTGAGAAAGTGCCCACTAGCCTTCTGGTGGGGTAGGTAAGCCTTCCCAACTCAGAATCATCCTTTTGCAGGGTCAGTTAGTATTCATTGTTTTAAAAAATCTTTTTTAAACTTTTAAACCACATTTAGCCGTAGTAAAATACACGTAACCTACAGTTTGCCTTTTTTTTTTTTTTTTTGAGATGGAGTTTCGCTCTTTCACCCAGGCTGCAGTGAAGTGGTGCCATCTCGGCTCACTGCAACCTCCTCCCCACCAGTTCAAGCGATTCTCTTGCCTCGGCCTCCCAAGTAGCTGGGATTACAGGTGTCTGCCACCACACCTGGCTAATTTTTGTATTTTTAGTAGAGATGGGGTTTCAACATGTTGGCCAGGCTGGTCTCGAACTCCTGACCTTAGGTGATCCACCTGCCTCAGCCTCCAAAAGTGCTGGGATTACGGGTGTGAGCCACTGCGCCCGGCCCAATTTGCCATTTTAACAGTTCTCAATGTACAGTTGAGTAGTGTTAAGTATGTTCCCATTATTGTGCAACCAATCTCCAGAACTTTTTCATCTTGCAGAATTAAAACTCTGTTCCCATTGAACAAACAGCTGCTCATTTCCCTCAGCCTCAGCCCCTGGCATCCACCCTTCTAGCTTTCTGTCTCTATGGGTGCCTCAGGTAAGTGGAATCATAGGGTATTTGTCATTTTGTGACTGGCTTATTTCATTTAGCAGAATGTCCTCAAGGTTCATCTGTGTTGTGGCATGTGTCATTTCTTTTTAGGGCTGAGTTAGTGTTTATTCTTAAAAGCCTAAGACTCTGAAGATAGATAGCTGTTCTTTGCATTCACACCTTAAGGCAACTCCCTACATTATGCCAAATGTGACATTTGTTTCCCCCTCACCCTTCTACTCAACTAAATTTAAATATTATTATTATTCACTGGCTCCATCCATTCTTATGAAAATTTAAGTATTATTGCTTTACATTTTTATGGCGGGAGTTGGTTGTCAAAGCATGTTTACAAACATTTATTTTTAATAACAGCAATACTGAGCTGTAATTCACCCATTTAAAGTGTACATTTCAGTGGTTTTAGTATATTCACAAGGTTGTGCATCCATCACCACAATCAATTTTACAACATGCTCATCATCCCAAACCTTGGACCCACTAGCTATCACTCTTCATTCCTTCCTCCCCTAGCCCTGGGCAACCACAAATCTACTTCCTGTCTCTGTGGATATGTCTATTCCGGACATTTCATAAATGGGATCATACAATACGAGAACCTTTGTGACTGGCTTCTCCCACTCAGCATAATGTTGTCAACATTCATCCGTGTGGCATGTATCAGCGTTTCATTCCTTTTTGTGGCTGAATAGCTCGGTTGTATGGGTGTGCCACATTGTATCTGTTCCATTTAGCTGTTACGAATAATGCTGCTGTCATCATTGCTGTACAAGATTTTTGTGGACATATTTTCATTTCTGTTGGGTACATACCTAGGAGTGGAACTGCTGTTACATGCTTTCATTTAAAAAAAAAAAAAACTTTATTTTTTAAAACAATTTTTACATTTACAGAAAAATTGTGAAGAGAGTTTTCATATGTCATGTCACCAAATTTCCCCTATTCTTAACATCTTACATTAGTATGGTGCATTTATAACAATGAATGAACCAATGCATTATTATTAACATCATTTATTAATAATATTAATAATATTGGCTATTCATGACCAACACATTATTATTTAACAACATTCATATTTTATTCAGATTTCCTTAGCTTTTACCTAATGTCTTACTTCTGTCCCAGGATCTGCTCCAGGGTACCGAATTACAATAGTCATTTATTTCTCTTTCGCTCTAGACTGTGACAGTTACTCAGACTGTCCTTATTTTTGGTGACCCTAACAGTTTTGAGGACCGCCAGTCAGGCAGTTTGTAGAATGCCCCTCAGTTAGGATTTGTCTGATCTTCTCACGATGAGAATGGTGCTATGGGTTTTGGGGAAGGAGACCACAGGGATAAAGCGTCGTTTTCACTTTGTCTTGTATCCAGGGTGCGTACTCTCACTGTGCGTTACCACTGTTGATGCTGACTTTGAACTCCTGGCTGAGGCAGTGTTTGTCAGGTTTCTCCACTGCGTGGTGACTCTGACTTTTTCCTCTTCCATGCTGTGCTTTTTGGAAGGAGGTCACTCTGCACAGCCCACACTGAAGTGGGGGCGATGCTCCACCTCCCTAAGGGGGAGTACCTACATAAATTATTTGGCATTTTTCTGCAAGGGAGATTTGGCTTCTTCTTCATTGATTCAAACATTTATTTGTGGTATACTTTGTGTTATAATCCAGTATTTCTGTATTAATTTTGTGGCTCAAGTTCCAGCTTTGGTCATTGGGAGCTCCTATAGTGGGCCTCTATCCCTTTGACATGCCCCATTGATGCATTTTTTTTTTTAATGCTTTCTTTTTTTTTTTTTTTTTTGGTGCTGCAAACTGCTCTGGGCTCATCTTGTGTATTTTCTGGCTCTGTCTTCAAATTAACCATTTCTCCAAGGAGTCCTGCTTCCTGTGATTGGAGAATAGTATTAGAAACCAAGACCCGGACTCTAGATGTGTTCTGTACATTTGTTTTTCACTCTTTGGACAACCCCATGTGAACTCTTTATGACTTTTTTTTGTCTTTTCATTTCCCAGTAAGTCTGAAACAGCAGTTGGAGTGTAGTGGTTAAGAGGAAGGACTCAGGAGTCAGATCGCTTGACTTCATCTCATAGATCCATCACTTACCACCTTTGTGGACTTAATTCCTCCATGCTTCAGTTTATCACTTTATGTAGGCTTAATTCCTCCATGCCTCAGTTTATCACTTATGTGGACTTAATTCCTCCATGCCTCAGTTTATCACTTATGTAGGCTTAATTCCTCCATGCCTCAGTTTATCACTTATGTGGACTTAATTCCTCCATGCCTCAGTTTATCACTTATGTAGGCTTAATTCCTCCATGCCTCAGTTTATCACTTAGGTAGGCTTAATTCCTCCATGGCTCAGTTTATCACTTATGTGGACTTTATTCCTCCATGCCTCAGTTTCCATACATATAAAATGGAAATACTAATAACACCTGCCTTGTAGGGTTGTTGTAAAGATTAACATAGGTAAGACCTGTGGTATGTTTAATGGTGCCTGGCACCTAATCCATGCTGAAATGTGGGTGGCAGTGGCAGGGGCAGTGGCAGTCATTATTGGGGAGGACAGGGCAGATGCTCTCTCTGTTCTTTTAAGTTAATTAAGTGACTTGCCTAAGACATGGCCAAATGGAAGTTCACTAACGGGCCTTGTGTCTCCACGGTACCCTGCTACCTCCTGACTGTAATATTTTGTTTCAGCGTGTGAGACGTGATAAATACCTGAGATGCTGCGGGCTCCCTGTGGGATATGAGTACCAGCACCGGAGTTGAGGGCTCAGGGGCTCCTGTGTGGAAACAGTCAACCTTTAAAATAAATAATGTTATCAAAATGTGCACTTAAAAAATTCAAACATAATATTCCTACATACTTATGGGGTACCTGTGATATTTTGTTACAAGCATAGAATGTGTAATGATCAAGTCAGGGTATTTAGCACACCCTTCACCTTTAACATTTACCATTTCTTTGTGCTGGGAACATTTCAAATCTTCTAGCTGTTCTGCAATATACAATAGTTGCTGTTACCTTTAGTTACCCTAGGTGCTATCGAACTCTAGAACTTACTTTTTCTATTAACTGTATGTTTGCAGCCATTCACCAACCTCTTCCTCCCTCTCCTACCCCTGTCCAGCCTCTGTTAACGGTCACTCTATTTTCCACCTTCACCAACCTCTTCCTCCCTCTCCTACCCCGTCCAGCCTCTGTTAACCGTCACTCTATTCTCCACCTTCACCAACCTCTTCCTCCCTCACCATCACTCTATTCTCCACCTTCGCCAACCTCTTCCTCCCTCTCCTACCCCCGTCCAGCCTCTGTTAACCGTCACTCTATTCTCCACCTTCACCAACCTCTTCCTCCCTCTCCTACCCCCGTCCAGCCTCTGTTAACCATCACTCTATTCTCCACCTTCATCAGATCAACATTTTTAGCTTTCACATGAGTGAGAACATGTGATACTTGTGCCTGGTTAAAATGTGTACTTTTAAGATATTTATTAAATATTTTAAGAATAGGATACTGTGTAATTAAAAAAAAAAAACTCATTCTGGGTTAGGGATGAAAAGCCATTCAATTATTAAATTAACTCGAATCCTTTCTTTTATCTCCCTTTAGTGGAGTCATCGGGCGAAGCTGGGCCATGCTGTTTGCCGGGGGAGGCTTCCAGGTGAAACTCTATGACATTGAGCAACAGCAGATAAGGAACGCCCTGGAACACATCAGGTGGGCCGGCCGGCGATGGAAGTGGGTCTGTTTCTCTCAGTTGGTCTTGTTCGTCATATCCTCAAGGCTGTGAGGATCTGTGACGTCACGTTTTCGTCTGATGGTTACTGCAGTACCTCTGAGTTGGTAAAGGTCAGGCCTACTGTGGCGGGAATGTGAATTCGCTCTGGGGAAGGGCTCCCATGGGGGAGGAAAGGACCCTTCTGGCTGAGAGGACCTGCGTCAAGCATGAGTGACTTTGCAGCTTCTCTGGCTGTTTGCCCCAGGGCCGGAGGGCTGGGGCTTCCTGCTTCCACCCAGGCAGGAGGAACTGCCTTCCAGCATGTGACAGCCATAGCTGCAGGGGCATTACAGTTCAGGAACAGAGGTCCTGCAGCTTGTTTTGACCTGTTGATAGTAATGGTAGGACCCAATGACAACATCCTGAGTTTTAGTTAGAGGTTTAGCACTCTTGTGAGAGGACAGCACTGGAGCTACTTCTGTGGTTATGATGAACTGTGACAGTGGTACTAGTTAAAGGTGTGAGAGTGGATGAACTCCCCGCATGCCGAGTGCTGAGAACGCGGAGGGCTGTTTTAGGGATGGTAGTCACAGGAACCAAAGAAAGGCTGAGAGCGAGGGAGGTCAAGGACGGGGGAAAGATGCCATCGCAGCCGGCCCAGAAGCCAAGGCACTGGCACGAGGCATCCTCACCGCACGGCATGTCCCCATGTGGTGCCGTCCCGGAACCGGGTTCTGACCATCTCAGACGTGCGTTAGCTGCTTATCATCCTCATTTGGAGGATATCCATGAATATATAAATTGCATTTGCATTTTTGTGCATCAAAAATAAGCTTACTTTATTGTCTACATTTTGAAAAGACTAATATGTAGGGTATGATGTTAAACTATAGGCATTAAGAAATTATGTACCCTAATCCAGTGTTGTTTTACAGATTAAGAACCTGAACACAGAGAAGTTAAGTTACTTCTTCCATATTGTTACAAATAGTCAATGCCAGGGTAAAATGTCAATCTAAAGAACAAAAACCTTGGCCAGGCCTGGTAGCTCACACCTGTAATCCTACCTAGCACTTTGGGAGGCTGAGGTGGAAGGATCACTGGAGGCCAGGAGTTCAAGACCAGGGTAGGCAACATAGTGAGACCCCGTTTCTACAGAAAAGGAGAAAAAAATAGCCAGTGTGTTGGCACCCATCTAGCTAGTAAGTCCTAGCTACTCAGGAGGCTGAGGCAGGATTGCTTGAGCCCAGTAGTTCCAGGCTACAGTGAGCTATGATTGCACCACTGTACTCCGGACTGGGCAGCAGAGTGAGACTTTGCCTCAACATAAATAAAATAATAAAGTACAAAACCAACCAGACAAAAATCAAAAGTAAAACGATCACCAAAAATCACTCACGTAGACTGCACTGTTTTGGAAGGAAGGGGACTTGGCGTTTCAGTACCAACTACTAACAGCCATGTTCTGTTCACTAGGGATACATAGTGGGTAATGTAGACAGTCTTTCTTGCCACGGAGCTTATGGCCTAGTAATCTTCCTGTATTAAATTCTCATAATCAACCCTTTTGCCTGAGCTCAGGAGTTGGAGATCACCCTGAGCAACATGGTGAAACTCTCTCTCTACTAAAATCAACAAAATTATCTGGGCATGGTGGCAGGCGCCTGTCATTCCGCCTACTTGAGAGGCCAAGGCACGAGAATCACTTGAGCCTGGGAGGCAGAGATTGCAGTGAGCTGAGATCGTGCCACTGCCCTCCAGCCTGGGCAACAGAGTGAGACTCCGTCTCAAAAAAAAAAAAAGAGGAAAAAAAGATTCACTTGGTGTTGACCCTCTACGGATTTGGAGAAACGTATGCTGACATGTATCTACCCTTGTAGTATTACACAGAATAATTCCACTGCTCTCAAATTCTTCCTTTCCGTCCCTCCCTTCCCCCCTAACCTCTGGCAACCACTGATCCTTTTACTGTCTCACAGTTTTACCTTTTCCAGAATGTTATATAATTGAAATCATACAGTATGTAGGCTTTGCAGATTGGCTTCTTTTACTTAGTAACATGCATTTAAGTTTCCTCCATGTCTTTACATGGCTTGCGCTTGAATGATATTGCATGGCCTGGACGTACCACGATTTATCCATTCGCCCACTGAAGAACATCTTGGGTGCTTCCAGGTTTTGGCAATTATGAATAAAGTTGCTGTAAATTCCATGTGCAGGTTTTTGTGTGGACATAAGTTTCCAACTCCTCTGTGTGAGTACCAAAGAGCACCATTGGTAGATTGGGGGGGTTCTAAGAGGATGGTTAGCTTTATAAGAAATTGCAAAACTGTCTTCCAAAGTGGCTGTCCTATTTTGCGTTCCCACCAACCATGAAGGACAGATCCCATCGCTCTATGTCCTTACCAGCATGTGGTGGTGTCAGTGTTCTGGATTTTAGCCATCCTAATAGGCATGTAATGGTATCTCCTTGTTTTTTTCTTTGTTTTGTTTTTTGAGACAGAGTCTCCCTCTGTAGCCCAGGCTGGAGTGCAATGGCACGATCTTGACTCACTGCAACCTCCCCCTCCCAGGTTCAAGCGATTCTCCTGCCTCAGCCTCTGGAGTAGCTGGGATTACAGGCAACCGCCACCACGCCCGGCTAATTTTTTTAAATTTTTAGTAGAGATGGGGTTTCATCACATTGGCCAGGCTGGTCGCTAACTCCTGACCTCAGGTGATCCACCCGCCTCGGCCTCCCAAAGTGCTGGGATTACAGATGTGAGCCACCGCGCCTGGCCTAATGGTATCTCCTTGTTTTGACTTGCATTTCTCTGATGACATGTGATGTGCAGCATCTTTTTATATGTTTATTTGCCATCTGCATATCTTCTTTGAGTACTTTTTTTTTTTGAGACGGAGTCTCGCTTTGTCGCCCAGGCTGGAGTGAGTGGTGCGATCTCGGCTCACTGCAAGCTCCGCCTCCCGGGTTCCCGCCATTCTCCTGCCTCAGCCTCCCGAGTAGCTAGACTACAGGCGCTGCCACCTCGCCCGGCTAGTTTTTTGTATTTTTTTTTTAGTAGAGACGGGGTTTCACCGGGTTAGCCAGGATGGTCTCGATCTCCTGACCTCGTGATCTGCCCGCCTCGGCCTCCCGAAGTGCTGGGATTACAGGCGTGAGCCACCGCGCCGGCGTGGACTTCTATCAGTTTTCTGGTGACAGTATATGTAACAGGTGGGTTTGGAGCTGAACAACACTAGCTTCATAGCTGGCCCAGTGCTGGAGGAGGAGACCCCTGAGTCTCTGATTAGGCCATGTTTTAAGCCAGTCCCAAGTGGACTCCAGACAAGGAGTTGACAGACTGTTTCTGTAAAGACCAGATAGTAAATATTGTAGGCTTTGCGGGTCATGTGGTCTCTGTTTCAGCCTTTCGTTGTAAAGTAAAGGCAGCCATAGACAATCAGGAAACAAATGGAGGTGGGTGTATTCCAATAAAACTTTATTTTATGGATTGACACTGAACTTTGTTCATATACTTTTCCAGAGTCACAAAATATTATTTTAAAATGTTTCCAACTGTTTAAAAATGTAAAAACCATCCTGTATTAGTCTGTTTTCATGCTGCTAATAAAGACATACCTGAGACTGAACAATTTACAAAAGGAAGAGGTTTAATGGATTCATAGTTCCACGTGGCTGGGGGGCCTCCCAATCATGGTGGAAGGTGAACGGCACATCTCACACGGTGGCGGAAAAGAGAACTTGTGCAGGGAAACGCCCCTTTCTAAAACCATCAGATCTCGTGAGACTTACTATTACGAGAATAGCATGGGAAAGACCTGCCCCGTGATTCAATCATCTCCCACCGGGTTCCTCCCGCAACACATGGGAATTATGGGAGCGGGGACCCGGCCACACGTGCCACATCCTTATCTCCCAGGCCATGTAAAGACAGGAGATGGGCCAGGGTTGGCCTGTGGGCTGTGGTTTGCCCACTCCTGCCATAGACTTTTCAATTCTGTTATCATCTTTGATCCTGTGGAGTCAATTCTAACCCACTCGTAATGAAGAGAAAATCCCACGGTTCCTAATTGAAAGTCCTTTGTTCTATTTCTTGGGTATTTGTGTTTTGGGCCTTATTTTTAGATGCATCGTTAAAGATTAAGTCCTTTCAGGCATTAGGACCGATGATGCTGAGTGATGGAGGGTTGTGGGTAAGGATTTTTTTTTTTTTAAACCTGGTTAAAGGCTTTCCTGTTATCCTATTCTGCTTAATTAAGAGCTGTATTTCTTAATATCATTGGTGCCTGATTAGATTTAACTTTTAGATACTAGTCTGTAAGATTTTTGAACCAGAAAAAGCTAAATAACTTACAACTATTAGCAGTCGTATTCTAGAAGAAGCAAATGTACTGAATTCTTATGTGCCTGGGATTTTAAAGGAGTACATACAAATCTTTCCTCAATAGCAGGTACTTTATTTTTATAACACACACATTTAAGCTGAGTTAAATATGCAGAACTGGTTATACTTCTTTGGCAGGAAATGGGAAGCTTAAGGTATCTTGTGACCAACTACTTCTTCCTTCTCAAATACCTGGCAAATAACTGCAGGAAAATCCAGTTATGTCGTGTCACATTGCACCCCTAGGAAGTAATGGATTCTTAGTCTTGAGTGCCTTTTTTTTTTTTTTTTTTCGCTCTGTCGCCCAGGCTGGAGTGCAGTGGCCGGATCTCAGCTCACTGCAAGCTCCGCCTCCCGGGTTCCCGCCATTCTCCTGCCTCAGCCTCCCGAGTAGCTGGGACTACAGGCGCCGGCCACGTCGCCCGGCTGGTTTTCTGTATTTTTCAGTAGAGACGGGGGTCTTGAGTGACTTTTAAATAAAGCTACCTTTTTCTCTTCCTTAAATCACAAGATCTTCAAATGTACCATTCCTGCACAGAGGCCAAGGTAAAAGGGCTGAGACCAAACTTTGTTTTTGTAAATTCTGGTCAGTGCAATGAGTTCTGGGACCAGGAGGTTAATGATTGTGAACTCTTGTCAACACCAACAATGCGTGTGACCTGTGGTGCTCAGATGTTCGGAAACCCCAAGGTCGAAATGTCCCTGGCCACATTATCAGGCAAAAGGAATGTAAGGAAAACCAACTTAATCCTTTTGTCAAGAAGTATAAATGATGTATCTTTGCGACTGGGTTGCATTGACTGTTGGGTCCAAATAGCTTGTGTCCACAGGCATCTTCCCTGACACCCTGTTTTGTGGTCTTTGTCTACCACTCTAGGCCGTGGGCTCCTCAGGACAGACCGTACATCACACCCCCAGTGTCCCTCACTATTCAGTGTCGTGTGGTCTCTCTACTAGCCATTATGATGCAGAAATAAGCAACATGCACGTTTTCTGTCCCCAGAGCCTGAACCTATTAACTCAGTAATCGTTTTATCTGAGTCACAGGAACCTTTTCTAGAGTCTCCAGAGGCAATGTTTCCAATCATATTCCTCACACGCTTTTTTCTCACCATCTGTTCCACCTTGCAGTTTGGCCCACTTCCCATATTCTGATTCTTTTCTTTTTTTCGTTTTCTTTGGTGAGATGGAGTCTCCTCTGTCCCCCAGGCTGGAGTGTAGTGGCAGGATCTTGGTTTACTCCAACCTCTGCCTCCCGGGTTCAAGCGATTCTCCTCCTTCAGCCTCCCGAGTAGCTGGGACTACAGACATGTGCCACCATGTCTGGCTGATTTTTGTATTTTTTATCAGAGATGGGGTTTTGCCATGTTGGCCAGGCTGGTCTCAAACTCCTGACCTCAGGTGATCCACCCGCCTTGGCCTCCCAAAGTGCTGGGATTACAGGCATGAGCCACCATGCCTGGCCATATTCTGATTCTTTTTTAACATTTCATATTAGAAAATGTCATGTGGTTGAAATTTCACTACATCTGCATGAATATTCTGTGTGTGTTAGACCTGTTAAACACTAATGGTATTAAATAGTAGAAATGGTACATACGGATTTTGAACCTGTAAAAATGAACTTAAACTGGGGGAAACTGATTTAAAAAATATTGAAACATTAGAAGATTAAAGAAATTATCACAACTCATACCATGCCAAGGGATCTTAGTGAACTTGAAAAACAAAAAAGCTGTCATCTAAGACTAATCTTTTTCTGACAGGGTGGCACAATAAGAAACTTAAAACTTAGCATGTTTACATTTCATAATAGAAAGGTAGCTTGACCTTGGAGAACCTTGTTGGCAGACGCTTTACTGCTTTGTCTTTGTTCACCATTGTATGCCCGGTGCTTGGCATGCATTAGGTCTCAAGTAAGAAGTTTAGAGGATGAAGCTGTGTTTTGAGGAGAAAAGCAAATTGGGCCAGGCACAGCGGCTCATGCCTATAATCCCAGCACTTTGGGAGGCCAAGGCGGGTGTATCACCTGAGGTCGGGAGTTCGAGACTAGCCTGGCCAACATGGTAAAACCACATCTCTACTAAAGATACAAAAAAATCAGCTGGGCGTGGTAGCATGCACCTGTAATCCCAGCTACTCAGGAGGCTGAGGCAGGAGAATCGCTTGAACCCGGGAGGCGGAGGTTGCAGTGAGCTAAGATTGCACCACTGCACTCCAGCCTGGGCGACAGAGCGAGACTCTGTCTTAAAAAAAAAAAAAAAAGAAAGAAAAGAAAAGAAAATCAAGTAAACAGAGTTGAAACCCGGACCTACAGATCACGAGTGTTTTGGTTTATGATTTGCAGCTAGATTCATTTCCATGTAGCAGGGGGGCCATCCCAGTCCTCAAGGGGCCAGGCTGCCCTGACATGGGCCGTGTTGACATCTTGGTGACCACCCCAGCTCCAGGGGCCATACACACTGCCTTGTCTGGCCTGAGTCCCTGTCTGAAATCGCCATCTTTAGGGGCCTGTGCCCTTCGATCTTGGTTTCTCCACCGTCTGTACATGGTCATTCTGGCACTCAGATCCACCTGAAAGTGAATCATCTTTCTGAATAGACTGGGAGTTAATAAACCACCAGCAGTGATCTCTGAAACTAGGTCGCTGCCCTGTACTCTGTCTCCTAAGTGGCTGATCTTCTTGTTCTTGGACACAGGCATTTCCAGTAACTGTGGGTCTCTGACCTGTTTTTAACTTACTACCCAGGTCTCTGCCCTGGCCTAATCTTGAATTCTGTTTTGATCTGAATTCTGCTAGATTGGTCTGTTCTCCTGATTTGAAACTCACTTTTAGTTTTCCCACATACTGTTGGCCAGAATAACTGAGTGTGGTCACAAATTGTTCCCGTCTGTGCATTGTGACTTTGCTACTCTCACCCCGACTCTGGGCTTAGCCACGGACTTGCATCAGCCAGTGGGTTATTAGCAAGTGTGGCATGCACAGCAGAAGGCCTGGAAAGTGCATTGATTCCTTCGCTTCCTGCTGGGGACCCTTCCTCCCTTCTCATCTGGTCAGCTCAGCCTAGTCAGCTGGAGGTGTGTGGCCCAGCTATCAGCCAGTACCATCCAGCACAGCACCGACTGCTAGACAGAGGAGGGAAGCCGTCTGAGACCAGCAGCCCCCAGACAACCCACTACTCATTGCAGCCACGTGGGTGAGCCCAGCTGGGCCAGCCAAAATTATTAAAGCCCGTGTCTGTTACCAAAAGGTCATGGCAGTGGCTGCAGGTTCAGCTGGGTTGTTCAACCTGACTTCCCTGTCAGTTCACAGATCCTGCTGTCACTTAGCTGTCATTAGGACAGATCAAAGAATTACTTCATTTGCCTTATTTTTCTTCCCAAACAAAAATAGCTTTGTTTTATCTGATTTGTAAAAGGCATATAGATGCTAATTATATATCCAAAGTATTGAGGGGAAGTCAAAATATTAATACTTTATTTTTTGAGACGGAGTCTCACTTTGTTGCCCAGGCTGGAGTGTGGTGGTGCGATCTTAGCTCACTGCAAGCTCCGCTCCCCGGGTTCACACGATTCTCCTGCCTCAGCCTCCCGAGCAGCTGCGACTACAGGTGCCCGCCACCACGCCCGGCTAATTTTTTGTATATTTAGTAGAGACGGGGTTTCACCGTGTTAGCCGGGATGGTCTCCATCTCCTGACCTCGTGATCCGCCCGCCTCGGCCTCCCAAAGTGCTGGGACTACAGGCGTGAGCCACTGTGCCTGGCTGGAGGGAGGAGACCTTCTGAGTGAGGAGGGGAAAACGGGAGGGCAGAGACCCTGATGGGCCATGATGGCGTGGATCCAGGCAGGCCGACCCACAGCCCTCCTGTGCAACAGACAGAGGCAGTTTTCTTTCTTTCTACAGTGCATTTAAGTTCACATGCCTCACTACAAGGTTTGCAGATCCGGAAGTCTAAGGGGGCTGGGAGGCTAGTGGATGTGAATAATGGGGTAGGGTGGAGACCTGGGCAAACTGGAGATGGTCTTTGGAGATAGGCATGCCAGATTTTTAAAACATTGTGCTGTCGGCCGGGCGCGGTGGCTCAAGCCTGTAATCCCAGCACTTTGGGAGGCCGAGACAGGCGGATCACGAGGTCAGGAGATCGAGACCATCCTGGCTAACACAGTGAAACCCTGTCTCTACTAAAAAATACAAAAAACTAGCCGGGCGAGGTGGCGGGCGCCTGTAGTCTCAGCTACTCGGGAGGCTGAGGCAGGAGAATGGCGTGAACCCGGGAGGCGGAGCTTGCAGTGAGCTGAGATCTGGCCACTGCACTCCAGCCTGGGCGACAGAGCGAGACTCCATCTCAAAAAAAAAAAAAAAAAAATTGTGCTGTCAAACGGAAGTCTGGAGCTACTCTCCTTAATGAAAAGTTGGGTGTTCTGCCCTCTCCCCAACTTCAGAAACACCTACCGTGATTGTTAGTGTCCACACACTATCACCGTGCCACATGGACTCTGTGGTTGAGCTGTCTTCTGGCTCTTTTGCATTGCAGTAACTTAATTGAAGGTTTTTGTGCAACCTCAACTTAACCTGCCCGTATGGAGCTAGAGTGATCCCTGGGGCTGGAGTCAGGGGTGGAGTCTGGCTCAGCCTTTTGCGTGTGCATAATCAGGGCCTGGGAACAACAGCAATGTCTATGTCAAAGCAGACAGCACAACACAGCCATCCCATGAGGAAGCAATCCCTGGCGTTTTTATTTCCTCTCTGCTCTTTGCCTCCAGTGTTCTAGGATTTCTCTTGGCTGGAGATGAGGTCGACTCACCTCCGTAAGCTAATCTTGCTTGATCTTCCATGTCTGCCCCCTTCTTCCCTATCTTTAATTCCTCAGGTCTTCAGACCTTCAGGAATAAGTGGGAGCCGAAGACCCTGCCAGAAATCCCCTTGGGAGTTCACGACAGGCTGGCACTGAGATTTCTGAAAGAAATGTTAGCCATGCCCTTTATTCCTCAGGAGGCTGCATTATATATGGAGTCATACTGTAGACAGAAAGCAAGCAGCACAGTGTGAAAATAAGTGAGCAGTGCAGAGGGGCGTGGTGTGGCTTAGCGGCCCAGACTGAGCTTTGCAGTCAGATCTGGCGCAACCTTCATAGCTGGGTAACTCACCAAATCTGTTTCCTCATCTGGGATATGAAGACATAACAATACCTTCCTCATAATGTGGTTTTGTTACCAAAACACCTAGAGTTCGGTCTAGGTCCTGCTGCTCACCGCAGTGAAAGCCAATGACAGATGATGAGTACTGCCAAGGAAGAAGGCTTTCATCTGGTGCCGCAGCCAAGGAGATGGGAGTTCAGTCTCAAATCCATCTCCCTGACCACCTAAAATCAGGGGTTTATATAGCAGGAAAGAAATGTGGCAATGTGTAGGAAAACAGGAACTAGGGAGGGGCAAGGAAGCAATCCTGGTGAATGAGGGGTCTGGACTCTCATTGCCTGGATGTGATGACCTGGTAAGTTTCAGTTCTTCAGTACTCTTTTTTGAGAGGCCTGAAGGTCATTTCCTGAGGAAGGAATTCAGATAAAACAAATACAAGTTTCAAGCTTTAAGGCAAGAAGGATCAATTTCTATGTTTACTGAAAAAATTGAGTGGGTTTCAGTCCCCCTTTCTGTTTATAGATTCCTCAACCATAGGGCATCTGGTCATCCATCTTTCTGGCTGCTTCCTGCTGAGGAGAGGCATTGTGGGCAACTCCATACCGTGGGTGACCTCATGGCCATTCAGGAATCAAAGGTTAATCTAATACTAAAGTTTTTCTTATGAAACACAGTCTTGCTCGCCAGTCTACCACTTTCATAAAGACAAATCACAGCAGGACCAATCTACCTGCAAAATAAGCTTCAGTCCCATATACTTGGCCTGATTATCCACACAAAATGCAAGAAGAATCACTGTTCTCATAGGCTCTCCTAAATTGGCTTTGCTAGAACCTCTCACAAGGCCATTTTAGTCAAAGCCCTGGGAAAACAACCAGTTCCTTCAACTGTGTCCCATTAGCAAAGAAAACATGTTATTAACTGTATGCAAACAAACACATTGCCATGGATTAAGAATATTCACAAATAGTTTATAAATTAGAGAAATATGCCTCAAATTCTGTTTACAAAAGTATACTCGATATACTTTAAAAGATACTTAAAGACTGTATATGACTCAAAAGAAAAAAAGTTCTTCAGACTCCGAAAAACAAAAAGAATCAGCAATATTTCAACAACAAAAGACATAAAAGTTATTTCAGTCCTCCACTAGTTCAGTCCATACAGTCGGCTCCTGCCCTGCTTCACGTTGAGTTAGCCGTCTTTGTGAACACATCAGTCTTTCCATTAGTACATTGGAAGTTTTCTCTCGAATCCAGTGGCACAGCCTCCAAAGTTATCAGAGACTTGCATTTGAGAGTCCTTTTCATGAACTCCCTCCAAAGAAACAAGCCCTGGACAGTAGCTGATTTTAAGTCACTTTTTGTGAAGAATCAACACAAAACAACAATTGTGGATGACAAAAGTCTTAGGACAGCCATAGTTAAAGACACTGGTGACAAGGAAATTCGGTTATTTCTGTGGGATACAACAATTTAACGTGAAAATCATAATTATTACTGGCAACATATTAAGACGTATCAGAATTTGAAGAATCTAATATAATCTTGGAACACATTAAACAACACTTCTATATAAACATAACCAAAGGGAGCTAAACAACATCTCAGATTTGGCAATGCTTCCTACATTTTTTTTTTTTTTTTTTTTTTGAGTTGGAGTCTCGCTCTGTCACCCAGGCTGGAGTGCAGTGCAGTGGCACGATTTCAGCTCACAGCAAGCTCCGCCTCCCAGGTTCACGCCATTCTCCTTCCTCAGTCTCCCTAGTAGCTGGGACTACAGGCACCCGCCACCTCGCCTGGCTAATTTTTTTCATTTTTTTAGTAGAGATGGGGTTTCACCGTGTCAGCCAGGATGGTCTCAATCTCCTGACCTCATGATCTACCCACCTCGGCCTCCCAAAGTGTTGGGATTACAGGCGTGAGCCACCGCACCTGGCCACATTTTATTTTATTTTTTTTGAGACAGGGTCTTGCTCTGTTGCCCAGGCTGGAGTGCACTGGTGCGATCTTGGCTCACTACAATCTCTGCCCCCTGAGCTCAAGTGATTCTCCAACCTCAGCCTCCAGAGTAGCTGAGACTATAGGCATGCACCATCACACCCAGCTAATTTTTGTATTTTTTGGGTAGAGATGGGGTTTTGTCATGTTGTCCGGGCTGGTCTCTTTACTCCTGGGCTCCAGCAATCTACCCATCTTGTCTTCCCAAAGTGCTGCAGTTACAGGCAAGAGCCGCCATGCCCAGCGTGAATACTTCTAACATAACAAATAAGCCTAATAAGCCTAATATGTCTCTCTTGGACTTCAGGGAAACTAATATCTGAAAAAGTTAGTTTTAAGGTCAGATAATTTAGAGCTTGATATTTTGCTTTTGGGAAGTCTGTCAAATATCAAAGGTTTAAGACACTTGATATCACAAAATAGGATCGCAGGTTACTATAAAACAGTCATTCATTTGGCCAAAATTACAATACAAAAATATTTTCTCTTTGATAGGAGACTCAGTTTCCTAAACATTAAGACCTAATAAAGACAGCATGAGGCCAGCTAAATCTGTCTTTCTCCTTCCCTCTATTTTTTTTCTTCTGTGGTTTTACTGAAAAGGTAAATAAAAATCTCTTACCTCTTACATGAAAATTTTGTTCAAAAGAGAAAACCAAATTTTACCTGTGTATAGTATATTATTAATGTTAATGCTAATTTCAGTAAAACTTTATAAATAAATCTAATCAGTTTGACCATAAGGTGAGATTTCCATAAACTTTTTATAACCTTTTGTAATTTTATATTAAAGAGCAGATCAATGCTGCAAGAAAACCCTGTTATTCCAACACATGGGCCTAGACACTGGCCTTCCATTAGGCCAGTGTGCTTTTGATATTAATGTTTAATTTATAGAAATACTCTGATTAATCTTACCCCTCAAAATTGGCCCTTACAATCACACACACCCACCTCTTCCTCAGTGGTACCTGGGCCTAGAGGGATTGAATAGTTTTGATTTGTGGCCCTGTGTTTGGTGAATGTCAGCTTCTGGGTCTAAAGACGAGGCTTCGACTGGTGTCAGTGCTCAAGATTTATCGGGGATCGGCAGCTTTTTCAGACCTAGGAGTCAAAGCCCCGTAACTTAACAGCACAATAGAATAGTTATGCTACAGGTTGGACGCAGTGGCTCACGCCTGTAATCCCACACTTTGGGAGGCTGAGGCAGGTGGATCACCTGAGGTCAGGAGTTTGAGACAAGCCTGGCCAACGTGGTGAAACCCTGACTCTACTGAAAATACCAAATTAGCCGGGTGTGGTGGTGCACGCCAGTAATCCCAGCTATTTGGGAGGATGAGGCAGGAGAATCTCTTAGAACACTGGAGGTGGAGGTTGCAGTGAGCTGAGATCACACCACTGCACTCCTGCCCGGGCGACAGAGCGAGACTCCGTCTCTAAATAAATAAATAAATAAATAAATAAATAAAAAGTAGTTAGGTTACTCATGGCATGTGTCTATTGCTAGTAGTCTAGAGACAGAACTGTGACCAAAAGCAGCGAAAATGTGACAGGTCGTGTGCCCAACTTATCAAAGTGAGATAGCTTTTTCTCCATCATTAAGGTTTTACTAAGGTTTCTAGAGGGAGCAGAGATAAATAGATGTGCTTTATGTTACTGTGTGTAATTCAAAGTCTAATACCTAGATCATTGCATGAATTAACTGGAATATACTAGCCAAAACGATTTTCTAACTCACTCTATAAAATCTATGAGCTTGTTATACCCTAAATCGACTTATTTCTAAATTCTATTTCTCATAAACTTTGGCCGTCTTTGCCTTTTTTTTTGAGACAGAGTCTCGTTCTGTCACTAGGCTGGAGTGCAGTGGCACGATCTCAGCTGACTGGTCTCTGCCTCCCAGCTTCAAGCCATTCTCCTGCCTCAGCCTCCAGAGTAGCTGGGATTACAGGTGCTCGCCACCATATCCAGCTAATTTTTTTTTTGTATTTTTAGCAGAAATGGGATTTCACCATGTTGGCCAGGATGGTCTCGATCTCCTGACCTCGTGATCCGCCCACCTCAGCCTCCCAAAGTGCTGGGATTACAGGCCTGAGCCACCGCGCCCGGCCTCATCTTTGCCATTTTAATGTGTTTAATAGTTGAGCAGCATTAAGTACGTTCACATGGTTGTTCAATCAGCAATCTGCAGAGCTTTTTCATCTTGTAAAACCGAACTCTGTGCCCGTTAAACAACGCTCCTTTCATGCCTCCGCCAGCCCCTGGCATCCACCATTCTGCTTTCTGGCTCCGTGAGTTTGACTGCTCTGGGTACCTCTTGTAAGTGGAGTCCTGTGGCATCTGTCCTTTTGTGTCTGGCTTATTTCACTTAAGCATAATGTTAAGTAAAAGATTCATCCTAGGCCAGGCACTTTGGGAGGCCAAGGCAGGTGGATCCCCTGAGGTCAGGAGTTCGAGACCAGCCTGGCCAACATATAGTGAAAACCCGTCTCTACTAAAAAATACAAAAATCCGTTAGGTGTGGTGGCGCATTCCTGTAGTCCCAGCTATTTGGGAAGCTGAGGCAGGAGAATCGCTTGAAGCCAGGAGGTGGAGGTTGTAGTGAGCTGAGACTGCGCCACTGCACTCCAGCCTGGCATATGACATATGACAGGATTCCTTAGCCTGTGGGGCCGAATAAGATTCCACCATAGGTGTGAAACCATGTTTTGTTTATCCCTCCCTCTGTCGGTGGACTTTGGATTGCTGCTTCTGTTGTTGACAACACTGCTATGAACATGACTGTGCAAATCTCTCTTTGCGATCCTGCCTCAGTTCTTTTGGAAATATGCACAGCAGTGGGGTTCCTGGATCATATGGTGGCTCTATTTTTAACTTTTTGAGTTACCACCATACGTTTTCCACAGCAGCTGTGCCGTTTTCACATTCCCGTCAGCGGTGCACGAAGGTTCCAATTTCTTCAGTCTTTTTAAACAATAAATACATGCTCCTTTTGAGTACGCTTCAAAAATAGAAGCATTAAAAAAATTGAAATCACCCATACCCTGTCCTACCGTGAGAATTGTTAACCTTTCCTTTTCTCTAATTTTAAGTTAATATTTAATTTTGCTGAGTAGGAGCCAGTATTTTGAGTCCCAGTGTTAGGCTGACCTCTAGAGGTCTACCTGGCACATTGCAGCCTTCTACTAGTGCCTCTAACCTGACGTTAACCGTTAAGTGTGGCAGTGCCACAGCCTGGTATGTGTGTGGCATTTGAAAATCCCGGTTGATTGGCACATCTTTTCTAGGTGTTTATGTATGTCTTCTACAAAGCTTGAGTCAGAAGTTCTTCCAAAAGAATTAAAAAAATTGGAGTTAATCTGACTGGCACAAAACGTTGCCAAAAGGCTGGGTTTGATTTGTGGCACGTGGATTTGTTGGCCCTGAAGAGAACACAGAAGTCTGTCTGCAGATGTAGGGAAGCTCCTCCGCAGCTTTCACTGGATGTCCCTCGGGACCACACAGCAGGGTCCTGGAGCTTGCAGTCGGCTGATGGGTTAATGTGTGGCCGTGTCTCTCCCTCATGCCCAGGTTCTCTGTCTGACCTGTGCGTGCTGCCCAGGGAGGAAGGGCCTGAGGCAGAACCACCACTGCACATTCCTCAGCCTGAGTCTGCTCTGCAAGAGGCCAATGGTGGTGGCTTTTCTTGCCACTGCTTGCTGTCTCCACGGGACGTTCTCATTCCGGGGTGGTCCCTGGAGGATCGAGGAACAAGAGACTCCTGTTCTCCCGTTATCTGTCTAATCTCACTCAGTACTTTTGGGAAAAAAGGTCAAAAGTTTGCCTTTGACCTTGGATTAGTGGAAAGGTTTGAAGACACACAGGTGGCCTCCTAAGGCTTGGAGCAGGTGCTCTGAGCACATCAGGTGCTCAGACATAGTTTCCTAAAGGACGCAATGGTTACTCACTATGCTCCCAGGCCTTGGCATCGAGAGACCCTGTGTGTGTTCGGTGGAAAGATGGTTGGGTGAGACTGGGATGGTGGCGCTAAGAGATTCATTTGGGTTTTGCTTCCTTAAAAAGTGACAAAGAGGATTGGCGGTGGTTACTTCTGGAGGGTGGAGATATGAGGATGTTTATTGTTCTTTCTACATTTAAAATTTCTTAAATAAATTAGGAAAGGAAATAGTCTTAGAAAAGCAACGGGCACAGTATGAAACATCTCACTTATTCCTCTGTAACAGCGAAAACTTTCAATTACACTGAAGCGAGTTTCTGTTTGGTAGCTACAAATCGCTTTTCTGCCATGTGACTGTTTTTCTTCTGGTTGTATTTATGGGCAGTGTGGTTGTCTTTTACCAGTGTTGACTCCTGGGCTTAGCCACTGCTGCAGGTCAAACTTATATAAATCGTGTAGTTAAAAACTGAAAAATTCAAATGTGTTGTAATCTCCAAACAAAGTCTGCGCTAGGCCCTTTCCGGCTCTGAAAGACGGTACTCTGATTTCTGCTCTCTATGAGGGCTGACTGTGATACCAGACGAGGGAGCAAGATACAGGACACCATCTCTGCGGCTGCATCTTTGTCGCAGAAACAGACATTGTTCAGGGGACACCTGAGCCTCTGATAGTCGGACTGTGGCTCCGGCAGCTCATGGCAGCTAGAGGGCAGTGGTGTCCTTTCCTAAAGTCCTGCCTTTATATGGCCTGCGGTCACGGTGACTCCACTACCGGCTGTAATTCTGTTGCTCCTTCCTGCCCTCAACCAGTCTGCCCACTGTGGACGTCTGCATTTCTTTCTCTTCTTCTTCTTCTTCTTCTTCTCCTCCTCCTCCTTCTCCTCCTCCTCCTCCTCCTTCTCCTCCTCCTCCTTTCTCCCTCTCCGCCTCCTTCTCCTCCTTCTCCTTCTCTTCTTCTCTGTTTTTGAGACGGAGTCTAGCTCTGTCGCCCAGGCTGGAGTGCAGTGGCGTGATCTCGGCTCACTGAAACTTCCACCTCCCAGGTTCAAGTGATTCTCCTGCCTCAGCCTCCTAAGTAGCTGGGATTACAGGGGTGTGCAACCACACCTGGCTAATTTTTGTATTTTTAGTAGAATCAGGGTTTCACCATGTTTGCCAGGCTGGTCTCAAACTCCTGAGCTCAGGTAATCTGCCCGCCTCGGCCTCCCAAAGTGCTGGGATTACAGGCGTGAGCCATCGCGCCTGGCCTGGGGTCTGCATTTCTGACCGCCCTGTCGCTATAGAGCTCAGGCTTCCTTTGAGCTGGTTACTGCAGCCACCACCAGCTGCCCATGGGCCTCTGCCATTGGCCCAGATTCCCATGTGGGGTCCAGTCCGTGGAAGTCATGGTAGTAAGCTGACATGGCAAAAAAGTACTGGAGAATTTCAGAGGCCTACCTCAGGAGCACCAGTTCCAAGGGGTGCTTGACAGCAACAGCGGGCGGCTGCTCGAAGGGCATTTGCCAGTTAGTCTTGCTAATCTAGAGCTTCCATTGTAACAGCCAACCTGAGTCTGTGCAAGATGGGAGTCAAATTGGAGACCCCTGACAGAAGCTAGAGTTCTCTAAGGGCTACATCACTGGCAAAAAAAATAACTTGGATCCCCTGAGTGGAGGGTCACCGGTGGGGGCGTTGACTCTGAGTGGAGGGGAGGAAGAGTTTCTTTGAGAATTTGTAACCATAGAGCAATCCTCAACGTTTCAGAGCTCAAATTCATACTACCTGTGTCATCTGAAAAACCCCCAAGCCAAGAATTCAGGTTGGTTCCTTGGTTGGTAGCGCCCCCAAGTGCCTGGCAGGAGCAAATTGCGTATCATCCCCAGAACAACATACCTGCAAACACACTTAGATGTCCAGAGTTTTGGCACAACTTTGAATGAGCCAGAACCTCACATGGCAAAACAGACGTTGCAGATGTAATTGAATTAAGAATGGCAAGATGGGGAGATTGTGCTGGAATTGCTGGCTTGGCCTGATGTAATCGCATGGGTCCTTAGAGGGATAAAGGCAGGGAGGAGACATGATGACAGAAACAGGTGGGGCAGGGGTGGCTGGCTGTGGAGGGGGAAGGGGTCATAGCCACAGATGCAGGCAGCCTCTAGAAGCTGGGGCAGGCCAGGAACGCATTCTCCCTGAAACCTCCAGAAGGAGTGCATTCCCTGCAGACACTTCGATGTTAGTCTACTTGGGATTTCTGACCTCCAGAACTGTAAGATAATACATTTGCATTGTTTAAGCCACTGTTTGTGATAATTTGTTACAGTAACAATAAGATACTAATGCTACTGCTTTATTGAGATAAATTTACATGTCGCACAATTGACTCATTTGACGCGTCCAGTTCAGTGGTTTTGTAGTTTGTTTACAGAGTTGTGTAATTCAACATTTTCAAAGATGGATTGAAACATGCTACACAGTGGATGATAAATGAGCTTTGGATTGCGTGGTGCTCTTTCTTCCGGAATAATGTCGCTTAAGAGGCACAGTCTGCGCTCAGGGAAGTGTGCTGAGTGCTGTTGACGCAGAATCGCGGGACCCTGGAGGACCCGTGCGCGTCTGCATTTCCATTTTACCTTAATAGAGGAACCTTTCCTCATGACCCTTTTTGTTATATTTCCCTCCATGATGTTTCAAATATGTATTTGCTGGCACTTACCTTGGACCAGTTCTTTTTTGATTTTAGCTATCTACCTTAGAAATCTTAAATTTCTAATCTGTTGCTAAGACACCTCACAGTACTCTGTGCAACTAATAAACTTCCAGATGAACTGGCCAAGACACGTACTTTGTTTTGTGTATTTTTCACTAACTAACTTATTTTTGTTTTTCGCTTGTTTGTTTTTTGAGACAGGGTCTCGCTCTGTCACCCACGTTGGAGTACCGTGGCACAATCATGGCTCACTGCAGCCTCCACCTCCTGGGCTCAAGTGATTCTCCCACCTCAGCCTGCCGAGTGGCTGGGACTACAGGTGTGCACCATCATGCCCAGCTAGTTTTTGTATTTTTTGTAGAGACGAGGTTTCACCATGTTGCCCAGGCTGGTCTCAAACCCATCCTCAAGTGACCCACCTGCCTTGGCCTCCCCAAGTGCTGGAATTACAGGTGTGAGCCACTGTGGCTGGCCTCACTAACTTTATAAGTCTCTAATTCAAGGAGTTTGTTCTATATGAAAATTTTAAAATGCCGGCTCACTGGGGATGGTGGTCCAGGATATTTGGTACTTAACACTGAGTTGTTTTGTGGGTGATAAGATCTGAGCAGGGATCAGTATGTTTGTCTTTATAATTCTCCAAAACAAGTTAGCTGTTTTGTGGCCCTATTTTAAGATAGGTAGATTTTTTTTAAGCTGATATATTATGAATCTTCCAAATTACTTACATGAGAAAAACTTCTCAAAGATTCTCTCCTTCCTTTTAAAAAAACTTAGGGCCAGGTGCTGTGGCTCATGCCTATAATCCCAGCACTTTGGGAGGCCAAGGCAGGAGGATCACTTGAGCCCAGGAGTTAGAGATCAGCCTGGGCAACATGGCAAAACCCCGTCTCCACCAAAAAATATAAAAAATTAGTCAGGCGTGGTGGTGTGCCTGTGTAGTCCCTGCTACTTTAGGGAGGCTGAGGTGGGAGGATCACTTGATCCCGGGAGGTCAAGGCTATGGCGAGTCATGATTGTGCCACTGCACTCCAGCCTGGGTGATAGAGCAGGATCCTGTCTCAAAAACGAAATCAAACCAAACAAAAAATCTAAACAACAACAGCAACAAAAACAAAACAAAACCCAAAAAGCAAAAATATATTAAGAATTGTAAGATACTAACAGCAGAGCAGTAAACCAGCACAGGCCCTTCTGAGCATGGTGGCCCAGGTGACCACACAGATCACATGCCACAAAACCCACTCAGCTATAAGGTACCTTCTTTCAATCCTTCCATCCCAGGGGACTGGCCCAAGGGAGAGGATTAGAACCACTGTTTTCCAGCATGCCCCCCACTCTGCCTGCTGCCATGAGGATTGTTTCATTTTAAAACAAGTAATTAAGATTTTAAATTGTGGTAAAGTGTATAGAATAAAATTTACCTTAATGTTTTGAGTGTATTAAGTATATTTACATTATTGTGCTACCATCACCATCATTCATCTCCAGAATGTTTTCATCTTCTCAAATTGAAACTCTGTACCCATTAAACCTTAACTCCCCATTCCTCAACCCCCAGCCCCTGGCAGCTACCAACATTCTAGTTCTGTCTCTGTTATTATTTTTTTGAGACAGAGTCTCACTCACTCAGGCTGGAGTGCAGTGGTACAACCATAGCTCACTGCAACCTCTGCCTCCCGGGTTCAAGCGATTCTTCTGCCTCAGCCTCCTGAGTAGCTGGGATTACAGGTGCGCGGCACCATGCCCAGCTATTTTTTCGTATTTTTAGTAGAGACAGGGTTTCACCATGTTGGCCAGGCTGGTCTTGAACTCCTGACCTCAAGTGATCCACCCACCTCGGCCTCCCAAAGTGCTGGGATTACAGGCGTGAGCCACCTGGCCTGGCCTCTATTATTTTGACTGCTCTAGATACCTCTTCTAGGTGGAATCACACAGTGTTTTTCCTTTTGTGACTGGCTTATTTCACTCAGCATAATGTCCTCAAGGTTCATCCATTTTGTAGCACGTGACAGAATTTCCTTCCTCTGTTGTGTGTATGTTCCACATTTTGTTTATCTGCTCATCTACTGATGGATGCTTATGTTGCTTCTAGCTCTTGGCTACTGTGAATAATGCTGCTGTGCACATGGGTGTACAAAAATCTCCTACAGACCCTGCTTTCCATTATTTTCGGTTTATACCCAGAAGTGGAGTTGCTGGGTCATACCGTGATTCTGTGTTTGGGACCTGCCATGTCTGTTTTCCGTAGCAGTTGCAGTATTTCACAGTCTCACCAGCAGTGCATAATGGTTCCAGTTCCTCTGCATCCTTGCCAACAATTGCTAGTTTCTATTGTTGGTAACCCCGAATGGGTGTGAGGTGGTATCTCGCTGTGGTTCTGCTTTGCATTTCCCTGATGATTCCTGATGTTGAGCTTTGTTTTTAAATGCGGTATTGAATCCTCACAGTGATCCTTCTCTCTGCCTTTCCAGAAAGGAGATGAAGTTGCTGGAGCAGGCAGGTGCTCTGAAAGGCTCCCTGAGTGCTGAAGAGCAACTGTCCCTCATCAGTGGCTGCCCCAATATCCAAGAAGCAGTAGAGGGCGCCGTGCACATTCAGGTGAGTGAAGGGCACTGGGGCCTGAGACATTGTCTCCCAGCCTCTCCGGAGGAACAGGGCAGGATACAGGGCAGTGGCAGGTGTGGGCATTTTGCATCTTCAAGGGCAGGATTTTATTTTATGTGATAGGAAATGTGGTCCTCAAAACACCCTGTATACTGGGTTCTCACCAGACTAGTGTGACAGTGTTCTGTTTTAGGAGACCAATGCCTTATCCGCGAGGCCACTGGGGATTCTGGTGACAATGTTGTATTTTAGAGGCATTAAACAGTTTTAGCAAAAATAGGTTTTCTGGGCTGCTAATACTATTTTATTTTATCATCTTATCAACTGAGAGATTATATTATTATTCTCATATGTAATTGAGCAAAAGCTTAAATCATCAAAAAGAAAACTTTGCAGTTGCATGTAGCCTTTCCAACAACTCTGCTTTAAAAAAGAGAAATCCTCGTGAGGGTTGTTTGCACAGCAGGATGAGCCTGGGGAGGTGAGTGGTCCCTCCAGGTGGAGCTGGGAGCAGCCCCTGTGGCTTGGCCGTCTTTCCAGGCATCCGGCTCCTGGAGCTCCTGTGCCCACGCACAGGCCCCGCCCTGTTGAAGAATCCAGAGGCATACCCTTGTCTTTTCAAAGGCTGCACTTACTGCTATAAGGTTTATGCAGATTTACCTAAAACTAAAAGAGTCATTATTCCCAGTATCTTTCCTTGATATTTTGTGTTCTGAGATTTGCACACTTCACGTTGTTCCTCTGTTGATATTCTAGCTGAGAATTTGGAAGCAAACTGAAAAGGCTGTGTGTGTTCTCTGGTCGGTTGCTGCTCTAAGATTTGGGTCAAATACAGATGATGGAGGTTTTAGGTCTCTATGACTCTAAAATTTCTTTAAATTGTTAAATTTCTCAATTTGCTAAAAATCCATTAAACAAATGGGTGTGGCAACAGAACACAAGGAGACGACTGGTTTTCAACTTCTTATCTCTTTCTAATATATTATCCTCTATCTCCTGATGTGGTGAAGTTTGTATGAAGTTGAAGGGCCTTAAAGAGACTCGAGGGCTCCTAATGAGTTCCCAGTGACACCTGTTTCTGCCCTTACTCAGTTGCGGGTGCTGTACGAGGAGTTGCTTCTGAAGAGTCCAGACGCTCTCCAGGCCTGGTCTTGGCAGAGAAGTTTCTTTCACATGCATTTAGTTTTATTTTTTATATTTTTGAGACAGAGTCACTCAGCTGACTCAGGCTAGAGTGCAGTGGTGTGATCTTGGCTCATTGCAGCCTCTACCTCCTGGATTCAAGCGATTCTCCTGTCTCAGCCTGCGGAGTAGCTGGGATTACGCGTGCACCACCACACCCAGCTAATTTTTGCATTTTTAGTAGAGGCAGGGTTTCACCGTGTTAGCCAGGCTGGTCTCAAACTCCTGATCTTGGCCTCTCGAAGTGCTGGGATTACAGGCGTGAGCCATTGTGACCTGCATGAGTTTAGTTTTTTGTTTTTATTTTTTATTTTTGTGGTTTTTTTTTTTTGAGATAGAGTCTCGCTCTGTCACCCAGGCTGGAGTTCAGTGGTGTGATCTTGGCTCACTGCAACCTCCGTCTCCTGGGTTCAAGCGATTCTTGAGCCTCAGCCTCCAAGGCATGAGCCACTGCGTCTGGCCATGAGTTTAGTTTTTAAGGAAAGTATTTAGTTATATAATGTGATTGAAATATGAATAAGTGATCTATTATTATAATATTTCTACTTTCACATTTCACAGAATGCTTTTGTTCAAACTCTGGGCTGATACCTCCAAATTCACGTTTGGCTTCATTACAGTCACTTTTTGAGTCTCTCCAAACAGAGTTCCCAGACCACGTTACCTTTGCCTCCTGGAGACGTTTGCTATGCAGAGCTTTTTGAACCCATCTACAATGCTGGCACTGCAAATTTTACTCCCAGCCTCAAAGACTAATTCTCAAACATTCAGGTGTTTTTCCCTCTTGTAACTTGTGATTCCGTAGCATGGCAACTTGCTGTGTTGTTGCTTTTTCTTTTAAAGAATCTTTCTGTAGCTAATTTATAAATTTCCTCGCAGTGACAATTGTAAAGTCATTCCCTAGGAATAATTCATCTATCCATGTGAAATTTCTGTGTCTCCCCATCCCATTGTTTTTGATAGTTTATCATATGATTTCTCTAAACATCTAAAACTACCCTAATTGAATTAGTTCTGGTTAATGTGTCTCCCTCAAATAGTATATTGTTTTTTACAAAGCGGTCAACCCTCCATCATATGAGAACATTGTCATAGACTTGGACAATAAGGCAAGTTCTTCTGTTAAAGAGTAATCCGGGGGGACCATGTGAACTTGGAAGGCATGTAAAGTGCTTACATGGTACTTGGCACACAGAAAATGCTCAGGAAATGGTAATTATTTTATAATGTGGCCATTTATAACAATTTTGGTACTAAAGAATGGCATGGGGCAGCATATGGTGTTCTGTACATGGTTGGCACTAGTGAAAACGGCCCTTTGACTATGGCCTATCTTTGTTTTATAGATGAAATGAGTGTATTTACAAGGCATGACGCGTTGAGCCCCATCTATTACGTAGAACACAGAGCTAGGCCGCATGAGGAGAGGAAACTAGAGAAGGATGATGCAAACTAGTAGGTTTAATTCCTATGAGAGTTTATACTCTTCAGAAATGGTTGTACCTCCAGTACCAGAGAGAGGAGTGGGTAGGAATAGTTCTGACCGGGAGGCTTCGGGAAGGTTTAATGCAGGTAGGATTAGAGCTTGTCTGGACTTTTGACAAGTGGATTTTGGGAGTGGAGGTGGGAGGATTGTGTCTCAGAAAGAGATGAACGAGACGAGAGATCCCTTTGAGGATGTTTTAAGGCCACATGACAGACCCACTGGAAAGGTAAGAAAGGCTGGTCCAAGGTGGAAACCAAGTCAGCATGCTCTGAACACCAACCTGAAGAATTACCTAGGTGAATTGAGTAACGTACAGTGCTTAGAGGCGTACACGAAGAGAATCACCATTTAAATGTTTCTTTAAAGAAATAAAGATGAAGGCTGGGCGCAGTGGCTCACGCCTGTAATCCCAGCACTCTGGGAGGCTGAGGTGGGCTGATTGCTCGAGCTCGGGAGGTCAAGACCAGCCTGGCCAACATGGTGAGACCTCATCTCCACTGAAAATACAAAAACGTAGCCGGGTGTGGTGGCGTGCGCCTGTGGCTCCAGCTACTTGGGAGGCTTCTCAAAAACAAACAAAAAACAAAAAAACAAAAAAACATATTGTGAGACCTGAGGAAAAAATAATTATTAAAAAAATTGCAGAACTAAAGGGTTTGGATTTCAATCTATGTCCTGATTAGAATCCTGCAAGGAAGGTATTTAGTAGGAGAATGAAACGAATCAGAAGGAAAGATGAGTAAGAAAAAAAATCAACAGTTCATTTTTGCCAGTTGACTGATTTTCTTGGGCATGTTTACACATTTCTTTTCTTCCTTTTTTTTTTTTTTCTCTTTCAGATGGAGTCTTGCTCTGTCACCCTGGCTGGAGTGCAGTGGTGTGATCACGGCTCACTGCAAGCTCCGCCTCCTGGGTTCAAGGGATTCTCATGCCTCAGCCTCCTGCGTAGCTGGGATGACAGGCGTGAGCCACCACACACGGCTCATTTTTTGTGTACTTATTTTTAGTAGAGATGGGGTTTCACCATGTTGGCCTGGCTGCTCTCTAACTCCTGACCTCTCACTAGAGTGATCCACCTGCTTCCGCCTCCCCAAGTCCTGGGATTACAGGCATGAGCCATCGCGCCCAGCCTACACATTTCTTTATATGATGTAGAGCAAATTTAATCCTCTGAATTTTAAAACTAGTGCATAGGCTGGGTGTGGTGGTCCACGCCTATAATCCCAGCCCTTTGGGAGGCCATTGTGGGCAGATTACCTGAGCTCAGTAGTTCAAGACCAGCTTGGGCAACATGGCAAAACCTCATCTCTACTGAAAATACAAAAAATTAGCTGGGCGTGGTGGTGTATGCCTGTAATTCCAGCTACTCGAGAGGCTGAGGCATGAGAATCACTTGAACCCAGGAGGTGAAGGTTGCAGTGAGCCGAGATGAAGCCACTGCGCTCCAGCCTGGGTGATAGAGTGAGATCTTGCCTCAAAAACAACAACAACAAAACTAGTGCATGTTAGTGTCTCAGGTTTACCAAACAAACAAGTAAATGAAACCCCCAAAGTGAAATGTACCTAATGCTGCACCACATGTGTGTTAAAGTACATTAGTGTTTCTAACAAAATATAATGTTAAACACGTATCTTACCTAATTAAACATCGCTGTGTTGTAAAGAACGTTTAGGACACTCCTGTTTAGGTTCATTATTCCAAAAATACTTAAGATTTTTGTGTATTTATGTTTCCACGTCTCCTGTTTATTTTCTCTTTCTCTAATGATTTGAGATTATACTGTAAATAGAATTTTGTATCATGGTTTTTATTTAAAACTTAGAACATTTCCTGCTGTATGATTTGCTCAGGGTTATATCAGATAGAAGACATACAATTTTTTTTTTTTTGAGACAGAGTCAGTCTTGCTCTGTTGCCCAGGCTGGAGTGCAGTGGCACTATCTTGGCTCGCTGCAACCTCTGCCTCCTAGGTTCAAGCGATTCTCGTGCCTCAGCGTCCCAAGTAGTTGGGATTACAGGCATCTGCCACCACACCCAGCTGATTTTTGTATTTTTAGTAGAAACAGGGTTTCACCATGTTGGCCAAGCTGGTCTTGAACTCCTGACCTCAAGTGAGACATATAATTTTTTGACCTAAAATATTGTGATAGTCACCATTTGATGGCAAACCTGAAAGAAGCTTCCATGTGAGAATTCCATTAAAGCTGAGGTTCCCAAAGTCCGCAGCCTCCACCGGGCTGTGACGCTGCCTCACCTCAGCGTCCACAGAATTCTTGCCAGTGGCACCCCCTTAGCAGCTCTCACAGCCCCTTTTTCTGATTTATACAAGGGAAGGTTCTCAGTGTAGAAAAATCCGTCTAGGCTACTTGGAGACAGTTTTCTTTTTTTAAAAGAATTAATTGCTGTATCATAATTGTACATATTTGGGATTCGTGTGAGATTGATTTGTGTGTTCAGTGTGTGTATGGTCAAATCCCAGTGTATTAGGATATCCAGAACCTCACATATTTATCTTTTATTGTGTTGGGAACATTATACATCTTCTAGCTATTTTGAAATATATAAAATGATCAACTCTAATTTCCCTACTGTACTATTGAATGCTAGAACTTATTCCTTCTAGCTAACTGTATTTTGTACTCATTAACCAGCTTCTCTTCATCCCTCCTTCCCTTCCTGGTAACTTGGCCGCGGGTGTCCACCATTCCACTCTCTACCTCCACGAGACCCACTGCTTTAGCTCCCCTACATGGGTGAGAACGTGGGGTCTTCGTCTTTCTGTGCCTGGCTTATTTCACTTAATATAATGATCTCCAATGCCATCTATGTTGCTATAGTTTTCTTATAAGATATGTTGCTGTGGTTTTCTTATAAAAAGAAAATTATTACTTTAGGGAATTGTTCAAAAGCAAGAGGCAGAGCTTGAGGATATGCATGTGCACGTGCGCGTGCGCGCGCGCACACACACACACACACACTGCTTGCCACCATGCTTCAACTAAAAATAATCCCACTGTTGGATCTGCCCAGCCCCAGGGGGCAAAGCCCAGCAATTGGAGTACGGATTTCCCCGTGGATTGTCTTCTACCCAACCCTGGAGGGCGGGGAGCCTGGGTCAGACGCTTCCTAATACTCTGCTGAAATGTGGGAGCATGCAAGAAAGAAACCTGAATTTCTAGAACTTAGTGCAATTTTGAAATCAAATCTTGCCTGGCAAGAAAACCTACTGTGCTGGAAAAATAAGTTTACTCTGAAAAGCTGGTCTCAAGCCTTGACTTTTAAAGCACATTAAGGCTCATTAGCCACTATATAGAGACCTTATCTAATCTCTGGAACTTAAAACTGGAGATCACAGTAGCTGGTGGGAGCCATGGGAATGGTTTATGGAGTTATGAGGTTTAAATGGGGTTTCCTTACACAAAGTCAGAACAATAGCTGAAATCGAGAAGTTAAATTGATATTGTCTATGTAGGTGATCAGAATTTGCATCTCAACTATACCTTTAAAATGGAGAGAACGCTAGTCATTTTGAAAAGGACTTTCAGTCACTGTCAGTAATTACAGGAAGTAGTATTCTTTGGAAATTTGTTTTCTTAAAGGATAGAAGCTTGCTGGACTTTCGGTCTTGGTTCACTGAGACTCAGAATATTCCTTCTTTGGGTAGGGATGGGTGTGAGGGTTCAGGCAGCCCTGGGCAGGTGGGATGGCCAGCCCTGAGAATATTCGGGAATGTGCAGGGAAGCTGGAATTAACACTTTGTCTGTTGTATGTGGTTTTTCTTTTTCCTTTTGAGATGGAGTCTCGCTCTGTCACCCAGGCTGGAGTGCAGTGGCATGATCTTGACTCACTGTAACCTCCGCCTCCCGGGTTAAAGTGATTCTCCTACCTCAGCCTCCCAAGTAGCTGGGATTATAGGCGCCCACCGCCATGCCTGGCTAAGTGCTAAGTTTTGTATTTTTAGTAGAGACAGAGTTTCAGCATGTCGACCAGGCTGGTCTTGAACTCCTGACCCCAGGTGATCTGCCCGCTTCAGCCTCCCAAAGTGCTGGAATTACAGGAGTGAGCCACCACACACGGCCATACGTATTTTTTCTTTAAAAATTGTAAAATCAGGTTTACTAAGATATAATTTACATACAAGAAAATTCACTCGTTTCAGCGTTCAGTGCTATGTGTCTGATGTGCTATGTGACAGATGCATACAGTCACGTATGAAACCAGAGTCACCGTCGGGGTTCAGAGCACAGAGCTCCTCCTTCCCTTTGCCGCAAATTTCCTCCCACCCTTCCCCAGGCCTTGCCCACCACTGATCTGTTTTTTGTCCCTACAGTTTTGCCTTCTCCAGAATGTTATGTAAAATGGAATCACGCATGATGCAGCCTTTTGAGTTTGGTTTCTTTCGCAGAATAAAATGAACTTGACGTTGTCTGTGCGGTTGTGTTGATTGGTAATTTGTTGCTGAGTGGTATGACATTGCTATGGTGCGTGGGACTCTGGATGGACTGGGGCAGGCCCACCTCACACACTGCTGAGATCACCCGGAAGCACGAGCCTTCGGTTTTCACTTGCGAAGTGTGGAAACATTCTGTCCTGATGTTCTACTAGCTTCTTGCCACGACCCTGACTTTTCTGATGGCTTGTTCTTGCTTTATTCGAATAGTGTGCTTACAGAACTGGGCATGAGGTCTTATTTCTGGGAAGCTGTATTTTTGTTTATTTGCTTGGCTTTTTTTTTATAGTATGTGTAGCTTCAAAGATATAATATGAGCAAGTAATGAAAAATGTTATACATTCAAGAGACAGGCAAGTTTTTCTCTTAATCTGTAATTATGTATTTAGGTTCTTCTATGACCAAATAGGACTTGAGAAAATGCTAAGTCAAAACATAAGAAGGACAGTGAAATAAAGTTTTAGAAGAGAAGGGCATCCTCATTGCGTTCAGTCTGTCTGCAGGTAAGGACTGAACATGGCCAGCGTTGTGGGTCTCCGCAGCGTCCACGAACGGCAGGTTATTGGCACGGTCTGCGCCGGCAGGCCCTGCGGTGATGGACGAGGCTGTGACCTGCCTGTGTCTCAGACATCGTGGGACCCGCAGGAGCATTAGGAAAGCACTCCACTGTGATTTGTTCTCTTCGGCCTCTACCTTGTGGGGTGGAGTATGAAGTTACGTGTGCTGGAGCAGAATGTTAGAAGGCGACAGGCTTTGATCTTTGCCAGGAAGCCTGGCTCAAGGTCAGCGTTAGCCTGAGTTTCTACTTTACCTTTGAGTTTGGGCATTTTGGCTTTTCCCCTTAACAACCACCTGCCAGTGGAAGATGGTACTTTTTTCTTTTTTTCTTTTGAGACGGAGTTTTGTTCTTGTCACCCAGGCTGGATTGTTGGCTCACCGATCTCGGCTCACTGCAACCTCTGCCTCCTGGGTTCAAGTGATTCTCCTGCCTCAGCCTCCCAAGTAGCTGGGATTACAGGTGCCCACTGCTAAGCCCGGATAATGTTTGTATTTTTAGTAGAGACAGGGTTTCACCATGCTGGCCAAGCTAGTCTCAAACTCACCTCAGGTGATCCGCCTGCCTTGGCCTCCCGAAGTGCTGGGATCACAGACATGAGCCACTGTGCCCGGCCGCGCCTTTTTTCAAAGAAGTAAATGTTTCTTCGCCGTAATGTCTCTAAGTCTGGAAGGCTGGGATCTAGCTGTGTTGTGATTTTGACTTAGGTGTTGGGGAGTGGATGGGGAGGTCACCTGGTGTGTTCTTGCAGCAGTGCAGGAAAATGCAGTTCTTGTTAACAGCTTGGTCCGTGACTTCCTGATGAACTGTGCGACGTGGCAGAGCGCAGGGGCAGCCCCAGCATCCCTGTCTCGACATTGACGAGCTCGATGCTCTGTCCCCAGGGCGGGGCCAGCCACAGTTTTCCTTCCAGGGTTCTTTAGGACAGAAACCCTCCCTTTAAAAAATATTAATTATAAATATTAATAAAGTTTGCATGCTACAAGGAGGAAGACATACCTAATTCAATTCCACTAATACCCATTTTTTACATTTTAATGTATTTACCTCCAGCTTTTTTTCCACATATAATATTTATAATTGTAATGATAGTGTGTCTTTATAGATACAGTATCATATTCTACTTATATTAATCAACATTTCATACTTTCTAGTGGCTATGTAAGAGTCTGTCAAGTGGATGTATCAACTAAGTCAAATATCACATAGAAAATAATGATCTTACTGCTACTTCCAGTACGGTGCGATTGTAAGTTAATCTTGGTTGATCATCCCTCTATCTCATTCTTCCACGCTTTTTGTGACTTTCTTCAGGGCAAGTTCGTTAATAGGGAATTACTAGATGTAAGCCCCTTTCCAGCTCTTGGTACCGTTTTGCTGAGTGGCATCAGTACACCTTCAGGAGCCACGTGTTAGTACAGTAGGATTTTAAGCTTGCCAGCGTTGGGTCTGTTGATCTTTAAAATGATTATTAAAGTGTTACGGGAAAACATTGTCTCAGTTTGCAACAACCAGTGTGGCATCATCCCAACATCCACATTCTTAATTTGGTTCCTAAAATAGTTTTAACCCTCACTTTCCTCTAAACTTAAAACGTAGAATCTCAAATCCCTATTTAAAAGAAAGCCGGCCAGGTGCAGTGGCTCACGCCTGTAATCCTTTACAGGTGTAAAGGGAGGCCTTACAGATTTTGGGAGGCTGAGGCGGGGGGATCATCAGGTCAGGAGATGGAGACCATCCTGGCCAACATGGTGAAACCCCATCTCTACTAAAATATGAAAAAAAAAACCCAAAAAACAAAAAACAAAACTAGCCGGCCTTGGTGTGGCGCATGTCTGTAGTCCCAGCTACTTGGGAGGCTGAAGCAGGGGAAGCACTTGAACCTGGGAGGCGGAGGTTGCAGTGAGCCAAGATCGCGCCACTGTGCTCCAGCCTGGCGATAGAGCGAGATGAGGGCTGTGATCCCAGAACATTGGGAGGCCACAGCGGGTGGATTGCTTGAGCTCAGGAGTTTGAGACCAGCCTGAGCAACATGGTGAAACCCCACCTCTTCCAAAAATACAGAAAATTAGCATGGCACGGTGGTGCACGGCTGTGGTCCCAGCTGCTTGGGAGGCTGAGGTGGGAGAATCACTTGAGCCCGGGAGGTGGAGGTTGCAGTAAGCTGAGATCCCGCCACTGGACTCCAGCCTGGGTGATAGAGCGAGACCCTGTCTCAGAAACGAACAAACAAAAACGAACTGAAGTAAAAGAAAGACTGTCCGGAGCTCTTTTGGAAGGATGACGTGATGTTATAGTCCAGGGGGAAGCTGACTCCATGTTGATGATATGGTCGGTCTAGATGGAAACAAATCGTCTCTTCTGCTTTAAAAGTTGTAGGTTGTTAAATTAATGCCCAGAGTCAAAATAAGCACATATCTAATAGAAACAATGTTATTTTATAAAGTCTGTTAAGTGGAAAATATAAATATAAGCTAAGAAAATACTTTTTGATCTTATCACTGGGTTAAAAACATGATAAGCCCATTTGAAAGTGGTCACGGTGTACATATTTAATGCTTGGAAACTAGTAAACACTTTAGCAACTACAATATTTGCTTCTTGTTATTTTTTCTAGAGTATTTTACTTTCTGCTGTTAGCAGTGGGAGATGGTTATTTACAAAGACTGTTAGATACTGTGTACTATACAGAATACACCATGGAGCCTGCCCATATATATTTTTATATATATAACTACATAATATATATAATGATAGTATATAATACTGTAATATATGATATACTGTAATATATTATACTATAATACATATGATAGTATATATAGTAGTTATAGTATTATATATTATCATTATATACTATAGTATATAGAGTATAATATATAATCTATAATATATAATAGAATATCACATATTATCTATTATACAATTATATATTATCTAGCACACAAAATAATATAATATAAAAATAATTTTCTAACTTTTTAAATGTTTTTAATATATTTTAAAATATATTTTTATATATTAATTTTAAACATTATTAAATGATAATATGTAATATTAAATACACCGTGGAGCCTGCCTGTGTGTATACCTACTGTGTGTCAGTCCCTTACTATGGGCCAGGTCCTGTGCCGCCCACTTTATGCAAAATGACCCACTTCAATCCTCAGGACGCCCATGTAAAGTGGGCGCTAATATTTATTCCGTGCCATGCCTGCCCTCCACCCCCAGTCATTGTTGCCTGCACACCTCAGGAATATTTTTGATTGTTTTACCTACTGCTGTTTCTCCAACACCTAAAACAGTGCCTGGTTTATATAAATATAATATATACATATAAATTAATTACTTAAGATTTTTAGAGTCAAGGTCTTGCTCTGCTGCCCAGGTTGGAATGTAGCTGTGTGATCAAAGCTCACTGACATCTGGAACTCCTGGGCTCGAGCGGTCCTCCCACCTCAGTCTCCCGAGTAGCTGGGACTACAGGCATGCGCCACCACACCCAGGTAATTTTTTTTTTTTGAGACGGAGTCTCACTCTGTCGCCCAGGCTGGAGTGAGTGGCGCGATCTCGGCTCACTGCAAGC
>NW_012116466.1:803095-821471 GCF_000951035.1 Colobus angolensis palliatus
GATCTCAGCTCACTGCAGCCTCTGCCTCCCAGGTTCCGGTGATTCTCTTGCCTCAGCCTCCTGGCAGCTGGGATTATAGGCACCTGCCACCACGCCCAGCTAATTACCTTCCTGCTTTTCAGAGGCCCTGGCGTTCAGCAAGTATCGCATTGCACATTTGTGTGTGGGAAGACACCTGGGACACTGGAGTAGCTATTTCTGTTGTTTTGGCAGAGGAGGCAGCGACTGCGGTTTCCTCTGAGGGACGATGAGTGAGTGAGATGGGGACACCGACCTGCCGCGTGCCCAGGACCTGCCCCCGACTTGCCGTGTGCGCGGGGCAGGTGACGCAGGCCCCGGACTTGCCGTGTGCGCGGGGCAGGTGACGCAGGCCAGGATGAGGCTGTGGCCTTCCTGGAGCAAGCCCACTTTCCACTGACTGAGCACACTTCCACGGCCTTCCTTTAACAGGCTCTCTGCCTGCGATTTGTGGGTATGTCACTGGGACTCGTCCTGCGGCCTTTTGCATCTTGCTTTTGCTCGTGTTTGAAGGCACTTGCTATATTGCCACCCTCGTTGGTAGGTGGTGGGTGGGAATCTTCCCCTGAAAGGGTCCCTGGTTCCTCTGAGCCTGGCCAGAGCCAGCCTCACAGCATCAGGTGACTTCCCTGTGTTCCCAAGGCCTCCTGAGGCTGATGTGGCTCTTTTTTAGTCTTGGCCGATGACCCACAGCTAATGGTAACTACTGGGTGTCCATCCCTTACCATGGACCAGGTCTTGTGCCACGCTCTTAACGCAAAATGACCCACTTCAGTCCTCACGACACCCCCGTAAGGTGGGTGCTGGTATTTATTCCATGCCATGCCCACTCTCCACCCCCAATCATTTTTGCCTGCATACCTCAGGAATATTTTTGATTGCTTTCTCTACTGCTGTTTTTCCAGCACCTAAAACAGTGCCTGGCACGTGGCAGGAACTTAATAAACATTTGTTGATGACTGAATGGATTATCTGTTTACAAATGACAGGATAAAGGTCTCACCCCGGAGCCCACAGGTGGAGTCAGCCTTTGGGCCAGGTCACTTGGACTCCAGCTGGAGCCTGAGTGCCGGCCACCCCTGCCAGGGAGGGGGAGACGCGGGGTGTGGTGGGATCTGGGAATGTGGGGAGGCCCTCTTCCCAGTGCTCCGGAGGCAGCGGATGGCTCCCCTCTCCCTGTCCAGTTGTCTACCTTCCCCGTCCCTGTAGCCCGGTGCTGGCCATCCTGTCTGTGAGGCTCACCACCCTGGGCAGTGGACATCGCGAGCGGACTTTGCTGCCCTGTGTTCCGGGTGTTGGAGGGTGAAGGAGGCTACACACGGGTCCAGATGCTGGGCTGTTAGAAGCTAGAGTGGATAGACCAAGAGTTTGGAGCTAGCTTGACCCTGAGGCAGGGGAGCCTAGTCTCTGAGACTTCGGGAACTAAATCACAAGATCCAGATTTGAGGGGGTCAGGATTGTTAAGGCCAAATGGTCTCCTTCCCTTTACTGACAGGAAAGGAGGCTGGGGCAAGTCCAGGCAGGAGAGGGTGTCTCCAGCAAACCTTTCTGGGCTGGTCATTGGCTGAGGGCCCTGGGAGGGGAGAGGAAGACTGTGTGTGTCCTGGACACAGCTGGGCCACGAGCACTCCCAGTGTGAGCGGCCTGGGAGTCCCCGCTGCCTCTGAGGGGCCAGGCGCATTTTATTTCTTTCCAAGGTATCCTCTCATTGTTTCCTCAAGCTGTCCCTTGAAATACTTGAAATACTGTGGAAAAATATTACTAATTGCGATCACTTACATAAACAGGACTTCCATGCAATAATTATGCATCTTGTCAAATAGGGGCTGGCTGGCTCACGTGAAGCCTTTTGAGGGCGACACAGAATTTTTCATGTGTTTGTTGCTTTGCAGGTTTGTTGTTTGTGGAATACGGCCCTCTCCTCCCAGCTCAGATATTAGAGGAAGTCTACATCTCATCCCTATGCAGCAAGGGCTGGGGACGGGACAGGGCAGGTGGGCGTGAGAGCTGCCTGCTGCCGGCGCTGGTCCTGGACCCGAGGTTTGCTCCGAGATAGCTAGTGAGCACTTTAAAGGCCACTGTGATGGCCGAAAGTGGAGGAAATTATGAAAAATATATTGTCACCATCTTAAGATTCTAACTCTTGTATGCTTTTAAATGGAGCCTTTCCAGGAGCCACAGTTGAGCTCTAGCTGCTGCTCTCTGTGGAATTCAGGCCGTGCCCATGCGTTTCTCATTGTGCCCAGATATTTTTATTCAATGTCTGTCCCCTTCCCAGCCCAGAGGTGGGGAATCCCCTTCTTCAGAGAAGAAGAAATGGAAACCAATGCCTGTCATCAGTAGCCATGTGGGTGACCCTCAACTAAATTACCCGTTACTTATACCCGATTCACTTGCTATGTTTTTGGTGCTTTCCTGAGATGTTAGAATCCGTGAGAGCCATTGTTTTATTGTGTAAATCATGATGGAATGAGAAATGGAAAATGAGTTATCTTGAGTCTTCAATGAAGTATTTTTGCTTTTCCTGTTTTCTTTTGCTCTGGGTGAGACGTGAGGCCAACTTTTACGCCTGTGTTGCACGCACCCAGCCCCACCTTCACCAGGGGCTGCTTCTCCATTGTTTGCACTTTCATGAAGCACACCATGTTATTCGTGATGGCCAGGACGGTGGGCTCTGTGAAGCCCCAGGCAGACACCTTGGCATCCAAGTGTGCCCTCTACTTTGGGGTGGGCTTTGACCCCATCCTGTGGCACTAGCCCACCCACTCTGGCCAGGTCCCCTGAGATCACAAGGCTGCCTCTAGCTTTTCCAGCTGAAGGCCAGTTCAGAGGTCTGAGACCGGTGCCAGGAGCCGAGTCTGGCCATGTGCAGCTTTAAAAATAAGTGTTCATTTGTTTGTTCGAATGACTCACTGATGTTTAAAAGTCTGGAAATTTCCACATAAAATATAGCTGTCTCACAGCTCCTTAAAGTCCGATGGTCCTGCCACAGTGAGCAGCATTGGGCGCCGTGCCGTGGGACTGCAGTCTCCCTGCCACTCTTGCTGGCTCCTATTCGTGGCTGTACACCGCTGTGTTTACGCTGTTTTTCTTTAAGTGGAGAGGAAAGTGAAATATGTCTTAAATTCCTATTTCAATCAAAAGTGGGAAAGCAAGAATTAGATCGAAGACTGTGATTTTACATCACCTTCTTTAACCGACTCACTGCCTCTCTGAGCAGTGCGGACACTCGAGTTTGGTCCTCTGGCCACTCCACCTCCGTTTCACCAATGAGACTGGATCTTGGCCCCCCAAATCCTGACATCACGATGGCAAGAAGAGGCCCAAAAGTGAGTCCAAAAAGTGATCGCACCTCCCAAACACTGAGAGCACGACAGGCTTCAGTCCTTGAGCTCTCTCCTCTGCCCTCCCCACCCTGGCCCCAGCCAGAGTCCTGCGATTTCCTGGGGTGCCTCCCTTCTCCCCAGCATACCAGCGTCCATGTGTTGTTCCGGCTGTCTGGGACCTGGGAGATGCCAAAGCTCTGTCCGGGACCTGGGAGATGCCGAAGCTATTCCCGCAGAGCGAATCCCCAGGAGGCAACCTCAGCTTCTTCCAGCGACAGATCTGCCCCAGTGAGCCAGTCCCAGGCCTCGGAGAAGTGAGCCAGTCCCAGGCCTCGGAGAGCCATGCGCTGTCCCTAAGCATCAGAATCCCCTCTTTTTAGAGGTAAAGGCAGTGGTTGGGAGGAACCTTCGACTCTAGCTAGCCTTGCCAGTACATTAGGAGGGCACGGCCAGCCCCTTTACAGGAAGTTTACAAAACAGAAGTTTTCTCATCTATAAGATGGAGATACTATTAGAAACCACCCCCGAAGGCTGTATTGAGGAGGAAATGGCCACGACGCGTAGTGCTTAGAAGACCATGCCTGTAGTAAAAGTGAGCTGTGACAGCTGCCCTCCCTCAGATTCTGCATCGTGGATTCAGCCAACCACGAATTGAAAATATTTGGCAAAAATTGTGTCTGTGCTGAATATGTACATATTTTTCTTGTCATATTCCCTAAGCAATACAGTATAACAACTATATATGTAGTATTTACACTGTATGAGGTATTATAGGTCATCTAGAGGTGATTTAAAGTATACAGGAGGATGTGCACAGGTGATATGCAAATACTAGTCCATTTTTTAAAAATCAGGGACTTGGACTGGATGCGGTGGCTCATACCTGTAATCCCAACACTTTGGGATGCCAAGGCGGGTGGATCACCTGAGGTCAGGAATTGGAGATCAGGCTGGTCAATATGGTGAAACCTGGTCTCTACTAAAAGTACAAAAATTAGCCCTGCATGATGGTGGATGCCTGTAATCCCAGCTACTCAGGAGGCTGAGGCAGGAGAATTGCTTGATCCCAGGAGGCAGAGGTTGCAGTGAGCCAAGATCGTGCCACTGCATTCCAGATTCAAGCATGAGTGACAAGGGTGAGACTCCGTCTCAAAAAAAAAAAAAAAAAAGAAAAGGAAAGAGAGAGAGAGAAAAAGAGAGACACAGAAAGAAAAAGAAATCAGGGACCTGAGCATCCTCGAATTTTAGCATCCACAGGGTTCCTGGAAACAGTGTCTGGCGGAACCCGGGGGATGACTGTATTAACGGGAAAGTAGGAAGGAGCACCTAGAAACCTGGGTTCCTAAGGTAACCGTGAGCATCAATTTCGGATTTCCTTTGTCTTTTTCATATACATGTTTTTGTTTGCTTTAGTACACAGTTGTCATCAAAGTGAAGGAGTTATTTAATGTAAGTGTTCCATGTTGCTTCATAGTCCCATGGCCACTTCCGTAATAGCCACGTTGTACTCTTCCATGTGTGTTTACTCTAACGCAGAAGACCACCCCCGTACTGCAGTTCATTTGGTTTGATATTATTTCAGTCTTCTGACACCTTTTTGATGGCTGAGACAACTTCTATGTATTGTGAATAATTTTGTTCAGAATACTTTCCCTTAAGTGAAACTCAGATCAGCAGTTATAAGCTCTCATTTTTTTTTTTTTTAAAGAAAGATTCTTTATATGTGTGTCATGGTTGTTTTTTTTTTTTTTTTGAGATGGAATTTTTCTCTTTCTGCCCAGGCTGGAGTGCAATGGCACGATCTCGGCTCACTGCAACCTCTGCCTCCCAGGTTCAAGCGATTCTCCTGCCTCAGCCTCCCGAGTAGCTGGGATTACAGGCATCTGCCACCATGCTCAACTAATTTTTTGTATTTTTAGTAGAAACAGGGTTTCACCATGTTGGTCAGGCTGTTTTCAAACTCCTGACCTCAGGTGATCCACCTGCCTCGGCCTCCCAAGGTGCTGGGATCACAGGTGTGAGCTACCGCGCCCGGCCAGGTCATGGTTTTGTAGCTTTTGTCTTGAGACTCTGGGAGGAATGAAGTTTTGGGTTTAAATGTCACCATTCAAAATCTGCTTCCCCTTCCTTTCTGTTCTTATCTGTTGTTAGAGAGAACAATGAACTGGTTTTTTGTGTCAATCTCTGGAAAAATAGAAGGTCCTCAGAAGATTGGACGATGTCACTGCTCGGGTCCAGCTGAGCGCCTTTGAGGGCTGGGTGCCTTGCCTGTGGTTTCCCAGAGACCTTGGTGTGGTCTCCTTCCCTGCAGTGGCCGCTGCTTGCATTCTGGGGAAGCACATGCTACGCGCTGTGAACAGAACAGTGCTTGAGGCTGTGCTTGAACTTGCACCCAGGGCAGGCCTGAGTCGCGGCAGTGGGGCAGAGGCTTTCCATGAACCAGAAGGGAGGTCCTGCTGCCTCTCCCAAAGCTGATTCTCTTCTCTTTTCATGAGACTTTGATTTTGGCAACAGTGGGCTGCTGAATGCATTGCTGGTCTTGGGATATTTGAGGAAGAAGAAAGCCTGCTTTGCAGGGAGGACGGGTGTAGCTTTAGACCCAAACTCCAGGTGATCGCACCGTTGATAGCCTTCTCCAGGACCCTGAGGCGTAAATTAGCGAACGTAGTCCTGAACTTCTAAGATGTGGCATGAATACTGTGTCCCTCCAATCCTTCCACCTCATTTTTATTAGATTGCGTTTGGTATAAAGGAGTGGCTGCAGCTTTAGGAGTGGGACTTACCTGGTCGCAGTCCATCGGAAGCCCAGTGCTTTGCCAGCAAGCCCTCCCATGGGGCCAGACGTTGGTGCTGGATGAGACAGGTTTCCTAGGGCTTTGGGCTCCTCCTTCTCCTAAGCAAGCCATAGGAAGAGATTAAACGTTGTCATGCTTGGCTGTGCGGATCAGGGGTGGTGCAGCCATCTTGCTTCCAGCCTGAGATGAACAGATACAGGAAGGAATGTATAGCTAAGAGAATTCTAGAGGAAGGAAAAGTCCCAGCCACTGAGTTAATTGAACTCTGAGTCCCTCCCAGCCTCTGGCTTTTCTGATGTGAGCCACTCCACTTCTTTATTGTTTAAAGTGGGTTAAATTAGGATTTTGATTGCATGTAGCTGAAAGCATCCTGACCTGTAAATATGATAAAGTATTTGCTGACCCAGACCTGAACTTCTCAAGGGCTTCCTGGTAGCTTTTAAAATCCAATTGCAGGTTCAGAGGTGTAAAACATTGCTTGTTTTGTCTGTGGATTTACAGAAGAAAGATGAAAGTAAATTTGTGTTTATAAAGGACTGTTGAGCCTAGGTTTGAATTATGTGAACAAAGGAATTGAAAAGAAAGTCCTGGGTTTGAACTTGCTTTTTCTCCTTGACGTCTTCCTATGTGGCGGGGTCCATCCGCTTCAGGAAATGGCCTGTATGTTTTTAGACTTCCACAACTCGTTTTAATCATAAAGCCCTGCAAGGGCACCAGAAAGGAAGTTGTTGTTGTATCTGTGGTAGACGCTTAGCACTTCCTGAGAAACTGCTGACGGTGGGTGGAGTTGTAATAGGGATGTCGTCCAGGGGAGTGGAGCTTGACATCGACACTCTCCACTTCTCACCTCACATTACTGTTTCAGGAAGCCTAGGTGATCGCTCCTTGACTCCTAACACTAGATGCTAGAAAACTAGGTAAAGGGAGGACCGGGCATGGTGGCTTACACCTGTAATCCCAGCACTTTGAGAGGCTGAGTTGGGTGAATCGCGTGAGGTCAGGAGTTTGAGACCAGCCTGGACAACACAGTTAAACCCCATCTCTACTAAGAATTACAAAAATTAGCCGGGCGTGGTGGTATATGCCTGTAGTCTTTGCTACTCAGGAGGCTGAGGCAGGAGAATCGCTTGAACCCGGGAGGCAGAGGTTTCAGTGAGCCGAGATTGTGCCACTGCACTCCAGCCTGGGCAACAGAGCGAGACTCCACCTCAAAACAAACACAAACTAGGTAAAAGGAGAAGGTGATAGTGTCTTCTAGTGTCTCTAGAAAGAAGCCTTCGAAGCTGGCTTCTTATTTGTTGAGTTAATGGTCAGTGAAGTGAATCCCACCTGTGGTCACTGGCAGATTGTTGAGTGCTGGAGATTATTGAATAGCTAAGGCACAACTTCAACAAAAAAGTAAGTTTTGAGCTGAGCGTGGTGGCATGCATCTGTAGTTCCAGCTACTCGGGAGGCTGAGTTTGGAGGATCACTTGAACCTAGGAGTTTGAGTGCTGTTTGGGCAACATAGGAGACCTTGTCTGTAAAAATGAAATGAAATAAAAAGTAAGTTTCGAAGAGATAGCTGAATCGGAGAAGAGTGCAAAACTGCAAAATTGTAGGCATCTTTAACACCTTAAAAAAATTCAAATGGTTACATGTTTAATTACAGAAAGATCCAGGATAAAAGAGAATAATCCTGTTAAGATGGCAGTTCTCAACCATTTTGGCACCAGGGACGGGTTTTGTGGAAGACAGTTTTTTCCATTGCCGCGTGGGGGTTGGCGGAGGTGCGAATGGCTTCAGTTTGAAGCTGTTCCACTGCTGATGATAAGGCATTTGTAAGATTCTCATGAGGAGAGCACAGCCTAGATCCCTTACGTGCGCGGTTCGCAACAGGGTTTGCGCTCCTGTGAGAATCTAATGCCGCGCTCATCTAACAGGAGGTGGAGCTCAGGCGCACGGCTCACCTCCGGCTGTGTGGCCTGGTTCCCAACAGGCCAGGGACTGGTACCAGTCTGAGGCCCCAGGGGTTGCGGATCCCTGTGTTGAAGTATTGATGTTTATCTTTCCACCCCAACCTCGGCTCACTGCAACCTCCGCCTCCCGGGTTCAAGCGATTCCACTGCCTCAGCATCCCGAGTAGCTGGGACAACAGGCATGCGCCACCACGCCCGGCTAATTTTTTTTTTGTATTTTAGTAGAGGTGGAGTTTCACCATTTTGGCCAGGATGGCTTTCCAGGTCTTTTATTTTATTTTTGAGATGGAGTCTCGCTCTGTTGCCCAAGCTAGAGTGCAGAGGTGCGATTTCAGCTCACTGCAATCCCCACCTCCCAGGTTAAAGCCATTCTCCTCCCTCAGCCTCCTAAATAGCTGGGACTACAGGTGCCCGCCACCACGCCTGGCTAATTTTTGTATTTTTAGTAGAGATGGGTTTCACCACGTTGGCCAAGCTGGTCTTAAACTCCTGACCTCAGGTGATCTGCTCGCCTCAGCCTCCCAAAGTGCTGGGATGACAGGTGTGAGCCACCGTGCCAGGCTCAGATAATTTAAAAGTGAACCTCATAGCATTTTCAATGAAATATTTTAGACATACAAAAAGTCATAGAATAATATAGTGAAGACATGTGTATATCCATCCAATTTAAGGGGAAAAAAATCTTTACAAGTACAGGTCCCTGTTGTAGCTCTCTTTCGTCCAGAGGGGATTGTGACATGAACTTTGTCATTTATACTTTCCATGTGTATTTTTTAGTACATGTTTATGCAGCTGTAAATAATATATAGTACAGTACTGTGGGATTTTGAACTTTATTTAATGTTATACTGTGTGGGCTGGGCGCGGTGGCTCACTGCTGTAGTCCCAGCACTTTGGGAGGCCGAGGCGGGCAGATCAGGAGGTCAGGAGAGCGAGACCATCCTGGCTAACATGGTGAAACCCTGTCTCTACTGAAAAAAAGTTACAAAAAAGTTAGCTGGGCGTGGTGGCAGGTGCCTGTAGTCCCAGCTACTTGGGAGGCTGAGGCAGGAGAATGGTGTGAACCCAGGAGGCGGAGCTTGCAGTGAGCCAAGATTGCTCTACTGCACTCCAGCCTGGGCAACAGAGCGAGACTCCATCTCAAAAAAAAAAATTTATATTGTGTGACTTATTCTGCAACTTATTTTTATTCATTGCTGTGTTTCATACAAATATTACACAATTTACTTATCTGTTTCCCTGTTGATGGATGTATAAATATTATCAACAATGCTGAATTATAAAGAGTGCTGTTATGCATATTCCTGTACATCTCTTCTTACGTTCGTGTGCATAATTACAGTTTGTAATTAAGCATAGACTCGCTGTTTTGTATAGCAGGTGCAACTTCAACTACACACACACACACACACACACACACACACACACACACACACAGTTTTCCAGAGTAATATACCAGTTTATTTTCTCACCAGAACTATAGGAGAGACAGTTAAGTTTGTGCCAGTCTGATATGTATGCAATGATAACTCATTCTTTTAATTTGCATTTCCCTAATTATTCCAGGGCTTGTGTCTTTGAGCTGCTTCTGCTTGTGTGCGTGCATGCGTGTGTGTGGATGTGAAGTATCTGTTTTACATTTTGCCCATTTAAACAAAATCTTTTAACATTTCTTTCACTGATGTATAACAACTCTTTAAACATTTTAGATGCTAAATCCTTTAATAACTGATCACATTTTGCCAGCCGCCCCTGTCTGTAGTGTCCTTTTATGTACATACTTAAAAATGTTTTCAATGCAGTCACATTTACCCATCTTTTCCTTTATTCCTTGTGGCCCTTAACACTTGTTTAAGAATTCCTCACCCCTCTGTTTAGAGATTGGGGCATATGGAAGGCTGCGAGGCCATGCCTATAAGAAGGCATATATCCACGTGCATTGTGTTGCTATGAAGGAATACCTGAGGTTGGGCAATTTATAAAGAAAAGATGTTTATTTGGCTCTTGGTTCTGCAGGCTCTTCCAGAATCATGGTGTTGGCATCTACCCGGCTTCTGGTGAGGGCTTTAGGCTGCTCCCACCCATGGCGGAAGGTGAAGGGAAGCTGCTGTGTGTAGAGATCACATGGTGAGAGGGAGACAAGGGAGGCAATGGGCCTTTTTTTTTTTTTCCAACTAGCTCTCATGGAAACTAATAGAGCAAGAACCACTCACAGCCACTCCAGGAGGGCATTAATTTATTCACATGGGATCCACCCCCATGACCCAAACACCTCCCTCTGGGCCCCACATCCAACACTGGGGACCATATTTTAGCATGAGATTTGGAGGATCAAATATCCGAACTAGAGGAGCACGTCATATTGTTGCTGCCAGCATGCTGGTAAACTCTATGGCTCAGGGCCAGGTCTTTGCCAAGAGGAGGATCTTCAAAACAATACTGCAGAATTTGGGAGTGGCGTGAATCCGCCCTCCCGGAGGCTGCCGAGCTGCAGGGCGACTGGTGCCTGCCTGTTTTCTCCTACCCTTGCTCAGGGATTGATGGCCATTATCCTCTCCACGGCCCAGCAGTGATGCTTTCCAGTTGTTTGTGTGTGGCTCTTTCCCTCCATAGGGGAGACAATGAAACCGAACCTCCAAATTACTCCTGAGCAGCTCCTAGGAACTTTCTGCCCAAGCCCAGCCCTAGGGCACCTTTGACATCTTGTGTTTTGGTTCGTTGCTTAAAGTCTGTTATTTGTTTCTCCGATGTGCGGAGATCGTAGCGGTCAAGCGGCTCGCCCAGGGCCGCTCAGCAGGGAGTGGGGAGTAGTTGCAGGTTTCGTGACTCAGTTTAGTTTTTTGCTTAGTCCCAAGCTATTCCCTGCTGTGGAACTTTCTTTATCCGTCCTTTAGGTCACTTCCGGGTATGCTTAGAGAATAGTTGGGATATTTAAAAGTCTGGTATCCCTTAAGCTGGAGATATTGTCCAGCCTTGCAGTGCTTGTACAAGACTGCTAAAGAAATTATTCTGCTCCTCTGCTTAAACTGCTACGGAGTTATTGGTGTATCTTTTCTAAAACTAAGAGAAAATTTAACCTGAAATATTTAGAATCTTTTTAGTTGACTAAGGGGTTCCTGTCACGGGACTTATGGTCAGAAAGCATCATCAAAGTTGCCTTGAAAAAGGTGCAGAGGTTTTCTTTCAGGGATATGGCGAAGGTGGCTGTGTGTAGCATGTTTTTGTCCTGAAGGAATGTTTTTATATTCTTGAAAGTGTTAAAGGTTTTTCTGACACCAAATGGAATCTAAAGCGAAAGTGACAAATCTACCTCAGGTGAATGCACTTCTGTGAGGCAGATACAATGAACAAAGTCAGCAAATGGCAGATCAGAAAGACATTGATAGCAGTAAAAAAAATTCCAAAAGACTAATATATAAATAACTGCTACAAATGAAGAAGGATACAAACAACCCACTATGAAGATGGCCAAAAGTTATGAATGGCTGGTTCTCACACAGAAATAGACTTTAATAATTGCAGTTCCTGGTGAAGCCCTCCCTAAGACCATTTCTCCTCCTTCTTCCTCCTTAAAGGCAACCATTACCACAAATTTGATGGGTGTCCTTCTGTCCATACTTTTATACTTTTAGTACATATTTCTGACAGTCAACAAATAACAGTAATACTATTTTGTATGCTTTAAATTTTATGTGTTTATTTTTGGAGATGGAGTCTCACTCTGTTGCCCAGGCTGGAGTACAGTGGCACAGTCTCGGCTCACTGCAACCTCTGCCTCGTGAATTCAAGCGATTCTCCTGCCTCAGCCTCCTGAGCAGCTGGGACTACAGGAACGTACCATCACGCCCAGCTGATTTTTGTATTTTTAGTAGACAAGGTTTCACCATGTTGGCCAGGCTGGTCTCGATCTCCTGCACGTAACTTGTATAATGAACATATTTATGTATACAGAAATGTTTATATTTTTGCAGTTTGTTTGTTTTTACTCAGTCATATGCTTTTTTAGATCTGGTCTGATTGGCACATTAACACCTTTTTATTCATGTTAGTTTTATTTATTTTAATGTCGGTTAATAGGAATAGGCACAATTGACACAGCCTCCCTTTGACGGACACCTGACTCATTTTCGTGTCTTGCTTTTGCATAGAGTGGCTCTCCCTCGCGTATTCTGCAGCCTCTTTTTGAGGGTTCCTCTCTGAATGGACATGGGCAGCATTTCTGGCTTGCAGGATTTGTGCGTGTTCAGTGCTACTACATCTTCGAATAATGCCATGTTGTCCAAAATGTGTCATTTTATACATTTCCAAATGTATTGAGTTTTCATTTCTCCAGATCTTCTTCAACACTTGGTATCATCCGATTATTTAGTTTTTCCAATCTGTTGAATGTGCAATGATAGGTCATAGTTTCGATTTGTGTGGGACCCCAAGCTAGCGACCTGTCCTTGTTTAAAAAAGGGCGGAAGAAGCTCTCAGTTTAGAAAGTACATGGGTCACATTGGCCTTTGAGAAGTCTCCCCAATAAGTCAATTTAACACCTAGTTCAGAAGGGGGATGATAACATTTCTCCAGCCTGTTGGAGGATGGGGTAAAAGCTCATGAGACAGAAGTTATTGAGACTGTTACGCTGGTTGGCTTCCTTCAGAACGCCATACCAGAGGGGAAGGAGTCTTAGATTTTTTTCTTGAGAAAAATCAATCACTATGTGTCTTAATCTTACTTGGAGTAAGACTGCAAGCCTTCGTGTATAGTGATCTGTGTTTTTCAAAGTAAGACCCTGGGAAAAAACCCAAACATCAATACTGGTTCTCTCTTGGAGGTGGAGTTTGGTTGCGGTTTGTCTAAATTTTTGACAATGAGCATATGTTGCTTTTGTAGAGATAAAAGCATGTTTATTTTCTAAAAGGCCTTTGGTGCAGGTTGCCTGGTAGGCGTGACATGCAGGTCTCCTGTGGGCTGCATGGGTGGCAGCGGGCCGGCAGCATCCACACTGAGGCTCAGGAGGTGGGCAGACCCCGCTTCAGGTTCTGCTGCCCTTCCTTCTTAGTTACACGAGCTTGTAAAACAGATTTCTCCATTTACAAAATGTGTATAAGGTAAGTATAGCTTACTCTGAGCGTTAAATGAAAAGGCATATAAAGTGCTTGCTGCATACCAGCTACCATTTGAATTGCTGGGAGATATTAGTAATGATAATGGTTGACTTTTAGAGTTTCTTATGCCAACAGTTTTGCATATGCTTTTTTACATTTAAGTGCAATTTAGGCACGTTTGGCTAATCATTAGGGCAGTGGGACGGTGCCCTTCCTGCAGGTGTTGGAAAACCTACATCGTGTGCAGCCGCTTTAGGAGACAACAAACTCGGCAGCCCCTCCCCCGAAGCTGAAGGACCAACCTTAAGGCTCCAGGTAAACTGCCCTTTCCATGAGCGCTTTGGATTTAGGCGGCAGCCACAGGCCTAAACTAAGTCAAATGGATGAAACTTGTGATCTCTCCTTGGAGATACGGCCAAGAGTGAAACAACTACTTAGTTATTGTTTTCAATGCAGGCTGCTGAATGGCTCGTGTTGGTACGTAATGGCATCCTAGATAATGGGGGCTGCCAAGAAAATATTCACACTGGCAAGTCAATTAAAATACCATTCTCCCCCTAAGAGGCCTGGCTGGATTCCAGAGCTTCCTTTAGGGGAACGCTCAAACCTGTCATAGTTTATTTTGTTCCTGTTTTCAGGCAACAGATTTGGTCATTGCTTTTATTGTATGAGTGCTGAAAGGGTGTCCTAACAGTCATCTGTACCGCCATCCCCTGGCACCTCCTCTCAGGGCCTCCCACCAGGCCCTCCTCTTGCTCCCTCCTCCCACTAGGTAGTCCTTCCACCTTATCCCTCCCACCGGGCCGTCCTCCCACCCCATCCCTCCCAACAGGCTATCCTCCTGCCCCCTCCTCCCCCCAGGCCGCCCTCCCGCCTCCTCCTCCCACCCCATCCCTCCCACAGGGTGGTTCTCCCACCCCCTCTTCCCACAATGCTGAGCCCCTGGAGGCCCAAAAGCACTTCTGTGCTTGGGAAGATGGTTTGGCACCTCCACAGCTCTGGGTACTGCTTTCCTCTCTTAGGAGACACTCTGTTCACCTTAGACACCCAGTCTCAAGAGTGTTTCCTTTTTTTTTTCTTTTTTTTTGAGACTGAGTCTCACTCTGTCACCCAGGCTGGAGTGAGTGGCACGATCTCGGCTCACTGCAAGCTCCGCCTCCCGGGTTCACGCCATTCTCCTGCCTCAGTCTCCCGAGTAGCTGGGACTACAGGCGCCGCCACCACGCCTGGCTAATTTTTTTGTATTTTTAGCAGAGATGGGGTTTCACCGTGTTCACCAGGATGGTCTCGATCTCCTGACCTCGTGATCTGCTGTCCTCGGCCTCCCAAAGTGCTAGGATTACAGGCGTGAGCCACTGCACCCGGCCAGGAGTGTTTCTTTCTGTGAGGCCTTAGTGCCTCCTGCCCTGCTCGCACCAGAATCAGTCAGGCTTTCTCCCACCCCCGAGCTGTTTCCACGATCCTGAGATGGGGTGAGTCATGCTGTGTCCTGGCTTTGTGTGTCTGGCCGTTTCTCCACTTGGTTCTGAGCTGCTGGAGGTGAGGCCATGGCTGCTTGGTTTGTGGTGCCAGCCTTCACCCCAGCTCTGGAGCCTGCGGCCTAAGGAAAGATTGGTATCTGAAGCTGCCAGGTCTTTTTAATAAAGATTGATAAATTTTACTTCATACTACATATAAAAGTAGGCATGAAAAAAAGTAAACACAAGATGGATTAAATAAATAAACATTTAAGAAATACTAAAAGGTTCTAGAAGATAGCGCAGGTCCCAAAACATGGAGGTAGGAGGGCCTCACAAAGGGAGGTATGAAAACCACGAACAAATGCTGGGTTTATAAACATTGGACCTCTGTGGGGCAGGAGGGTGCTCTTTACAGAATCAGAAGATAAGCAGCAGATGAAGAAAAATGTTTGCAGTGTCTGCATCATATTAAAAAATATAACTCAGTAAAAAAAAAGACAAATGTCCCAATAGAAAAATGGGCAAAATATAGGAACCGGCATTTCAGGAAGAGGAAAACCAGAGAGTCAGTGTGCCTGTGAAAAGATGATAAACCTCAGTAGCATTTAGAGAAATAAAAAATAGAACAGCTGGCCGTGGAAGTGGAGACGGTGGCTGCCCTAGTGGTGGTGGGAAGGGAAGATCCCCACGGTGAGGCCCAGTGGAGACGGCCGCTGGGGAGGGTTCTCTGCTGCCTACATGTGCCCTTTGTGTGAAACCCCACCCAGCCGCACACTTACTGTATAAATTCTTTGGTACATATGTCACTCTTCAGTAAATTAGCAAATTACTGAACTCTTAGAAAAGAGCAGCTGCCAGCGGGGCGCGGTGGCTCACGCCTGTAATCCCAGCGCTTTGGGAGGCCGAGGCCGGCAGATCACGAGGTCAGGAGATCGAGACCATCCTGGCTAACACGGTGAAACCCCGTCTCTACTAAAAATGGAAAAAATTAGCCGGGTGTGGTGGTGGCGCCTGTAGTCCCAGCTACTCAGGAGGCTGAGGCAGGAGAATGGCAGGAACCTGGGAGGCAGAGCTTGCACTGAGCTGAGATCACACCACTGCACTCTAGCCTGGGCGACAGAGTGAGACTCCATCTCAAAATAAATAAATAAATAAATAAATAAATAGGTTTAGAATGAACATTCAGGATAATTTTGAAGTCTCATTAATTATTAGGGTGTGACCAGGATTATTTGTAGCCAGTGAGTTTGGTGAGTACACCTGTTTCCTGTATTGGTGGAGGTCATGCCAGTAGACAGAAACCACACCATTCATTGGAAAAGGGCAAATTTAATATGCAAAATTAGTAATTGGTAATAAAGGATTAACTTCTAACTTTAGTATTCTAAACAGAACACTAAAGAACACCCTAAGGCTGAGAGAGAATACCAAGGAAATACGGGACTTGGAGGGGTCACCGCCCAGGGCCGAGGCTGTGGTCCAGTGGATGGAGGATGCCTTCCTATTCTCTAGGCTGCCCTGGGCCAGAGCTGGTCCACAGAGGCTGGACTGAGGTGGATAAGCTGGGACTGGAAGCTGGAATCCTTGAGCTGGGCTGCCAGTGAACTCATAGCCTGCTGGCAGTCTGCACTGGAAGAGCCCAGGAAGAGAGGAAGGGAAGCCTCTTCATCCCACCAGGCTCCTACTGTCACAAAGCAGGGCAAAGAAGTGTGGGTGTGCAGCTGAGAGGCAAAGCACTGATGATTGGTGCTGGTCCCTTTTCATCTGACTTCCCTCTGCTGCTCAGAGTTTCTTCCTCCGTATCTACCCTCTCCCAGAGTTTCCCTGCACTGGGTCACCCAGGAGGGTGCAGAAAGGCCATGAAGAGTGAGGGGTGGGCAGGTCATGTAACAGGAGCATAGCTGGCTAAGAAGAGAAGGAAGGGCTGGGGTTGCTAAGAAGGGCATTCTGGTGTGTGTGTGTGTATGTGTGTGTGTGTCTGTCTGTCTGTCTGTGTACGTTTTAAGAATCGTGGTCTTGCCCAGGCCTGAGTACAAATTATAGCCTACTGCAGTCTGGAACTCCTGGGCTCAAGCAATCCTCCTGCCTCAACCTCTCTAGTAGCTGGGACATAGGCATGCACCAGATGCCTGATATTTGTATTATGTCTTTTCTTTTCTTCTTTTTTTTTTTTTGAGACAGTCTCACTCTGTCACCCAGGCTGGCATGCAGTGGTGGAATCTTGGCTCGCTGCAGCCTTCACCTCCCAGGTTCAAGTGAGATTCTGGTGCCTCAGCCTCCTGAGTAGCTAGAATTACGGGTGTGTGCCACCACCCCAGCTAATTTTTGTATTTCTAGTAGAGACAGGGTTTTGCCACGTTGCCCAGGCTCATCTCAAACTCCTGACTTCAGGTGATCTGCCCTCGGCCTCTCGAAGTTCTGGGATTACAGGTGTGAGCCACTGCATCTGGCCATTGTGTTATTTCTTAAAATGTTTTGCCTAACGCAAGGCCTCACAGATTTTCTGTTTTATTTGAGAACATTTATAGTTTAAAATTGTACATGTATGGCTAAGATCCACATGAATTAATGTCATATAAATATATGGTATATACTAAGTTACATTTCTTTGCCTGTGAAAATCCAGTTGTCCAGCACCATTTGTTGAACCCTGTCTCTTCCCCATTGACTTGTCTTTTTACCTTTGTAAGAAATCAGCTGATTAGATTTGTATGGATCTGTCTCTGGGCTCTTGTTATATAATATTGATCCATGTGTCAATGTAACAGTATGTGCCAATATTACTTTCTCTTAATTATTGTAGCTTTATATTAAGCCTTCAAATTAGATAGTGTGTCATCCAACTTCTTTTTCAAAATGGTTTTGGCTATTCTGATTCCTTTGCCTTCCATATCTTAGAATCAGTTTGCTGATCTCTACAAAAGAAACTTCTGGGATTTCTATTGGGATTTCGATCAATCAGCAGATCAAGTTGAGGAGAACTGACGTGTTAACGATATTGAGTTTTCCAGTTCATGATTATGGTATAGCTCTCCACTTTACCTAGGTCTCCTTTGACTGATTTCATCAGCGTTCCATAGTTTTCTGCATACTTAAGGCATTTTCTTAGATTTATGCCTAAGTAATTCTAGTGTATGTGTGCTATTGTGAATGGTATTTAACATTTTTAAAATTTCAGTTATTAGTTGCTACTGTGTAGAAATACAACTTTTTTTATGTTGACCTGTATCCCGCAATCTTGCTGAGCTCACTAGTTCTTGGACTTCTTCTTAGATTCTTTGGGATTTTCTATGTAGGCATTTATGTCTTACGTGAATAGAGACAGTTTCATTTTCAATCTATGTGCTTTTTATACCTTTCTTTTGCCTTATTGCACTGGCTAGGACATCAATATGATGTGGAATAAAATTCTATTCCAGAATAGAATCTGTCCAGCCTGGGCAACAGAGCAAGACAGCTTGCCTTATTCCCAGTGTTAAGTAGGAAAGCCTTCAGTTTTTCACCATTAAGTGTGATGTTAGCATAGGAATAATAGCTATCTTTCATCATGTTAAAGGAATTCCCATCTATTCCTAGATTGATGAGAGTTCTAAAAAAAATCATGAATGGGCTGGGCGCAGTGGCTCATACCTGTAATCCCAGCACTTTGAGAGGCTGAGGCAGGCAGATCACGAGGTCAGGAGATTGAGACCATCCTGGCTGACACGGTGAAATCCCGTCTCTACA
>NW_012116466.1:822366-823911 GCF_000951035.1 Colobus angolensis palliatus
GGCCTGTTCTTTTAATGGCTATAGGACTAGCAGTGATGTTCCCTCTTTCATTCCTCATATTGGCAGTTTGTGTCTTCTCTCTTTTTATTGGTCAGTCTGCTTTGAAGTTTGTCAGTGTTACTGTTTTTTCCCTGAGAAACCAGATTTGATTTCATTGATTTGTTTCTGTTGTTTTTCTCTTTTCAATTTCATTGATTTCTGCTTTTATTTTTATTATATTCTTTCTCCTTTCTTGGTATTTAATTTGCTTTTCTCAGTTTCTTAAGATAGAGGCTTGGATTAACAATTTGAGATATTCTTCTTTATTAATGTAAACATGTAATGCTATACATTTTCCTCTCAGCATTGCTTTAGTTGAATCCAATGATTTGATATATTGTGTTTTCATTTTCAAAATATTTCAAAATATTCTAATTTCCCATGGGAATTTCACCTTGACTATAGATTATTTGGAAGTATCTTGATTAATTTCCAAATATTTGGGGATTTCCTAGATATCCTTTTCTCATAGATTTCCACTTTAATTCAGTTATGGCCAGAGAACATACTTTGTTTGATTTCTGTTCTCTTAAGCTTTGTTTCATGGCCAGACTATAGTCTATCTTGGTGAATATTCCATGTGCACTTGGAAAAGGCAGGCATTCTACTCTTGGGTGGAGAGGTCTCTAAATGTCAAGTAGATCAAGTTGGTTGATAATGTTATTCAGCTCTGCTATAATCTTATTGGTTTTTAAATCTTGTTCTGAGAAAGCAAGTTATTGAGGTCTCCAGCAATAATTGTGGATTTGTCTATTTCTCCTTTCAATTCTGTTTTTACATTATGAAATTAGGAAAAACTAATTTTAAAATTCATCTAAATTTAAACATTTTAGAAATTAGTATTTAATACCCAAAATATGTCAAATCCAATGTAATGCTTTTTTAAGAGCAGCTTTAATTCCACAGGAAAGTTAAGAGGAAGGGACAGAGATTTCCCATAAAGCCTCTGCCCCTACACATGTATAGCCTCTCCCATTATCAGCAACCCCCACCAGAATGGCACATTTGTTACAATTGATGAACCTACACTGACACATATTAATCACCCAAAGTCCGTAGTTTATATTAGAGTTCACTCTTGGTATTATGCATCCTATAGGTTTTCACAAATGTATATTGACATCTATCCATCAATACAGTATCATACACAGTATTTTCACAGCCCTAAAAATCCTCTGTACTTTGCTTATTCATCTTCTGCAACCTCAACCTCATGTATTTTGTAGCCCTGTTGTTAGGTGCATAAACACGTAGAGTTGTTGTATCTTCTTGGAAAATTGACCCGTTTAGTGTTATTGTAATGCCCTTCTTTTTCTCTGATAGCATTTCTTGTTTCTTAGGTCTACTTTTTCAGGTATTAATATAGCAACTGCAGGTTTCTTTAGTATTTGCAAGGAATATTTTTCCATTCTTTTACTTTTGACCTATCTAAGTCCATACATTTAAAGTAGTTTTTTTTTTTTTTTTCTAGATAGCTTAGAGTTGGGTTGGGTTTGCTTTTTTTTT
>NW_012116466.1:832661-855643 GCF_000951035.1 Colobus angolensis palliatus
TTGGCTTTGTTGATGATCCAATGGTTGTAGGGCTGACGCTTTATTTCTGGGTTCTTTATTCTGTTCAATTGATCTATGTGTCTGTTTTTGTACCAATATCATGCTGTTTGGTTACTGTAGCCTTATAGTATCATTTGAAGTCAGATAATATGATGCCTTCAGCTTTGTTCTTTTTGCTTAGGATTGCTCTGCTTATTCAGGCTCGTTTTTGGTTCCATATGAATTTTAGAACAGTTTTTTCGAGTTTTCTAAAAAATGATGTTGATAGCTTGATAGGGATAGCGTTGAATCTGCAGATTGTTTTGGGCCGTATGGCCATGTTAACAATATTAATTCTTCCAATCCGTGAGCATGGAATACTTTTTCATTTTTTTGTGCTATCTGTGATTTCTTGTGGCAGTGTTTTTTAGTTCTCCTTATAGAGATCTTTCACCTCCTTGGTTAGAAGTATTCCTAGATATTTTAGGTTTTTGGTGGCTATTGTAAATGGGATTGTGTCCTTGATTTGGCTCTCAGCTTGAACATTATTGGTGTATAAAAATGCTGCTGATTTTTGTACATTGGTTTTGTATCTTGAAACTTTATTGAAGTCATTTATCAATTTCAGGAGCCTTTTGATGGAGTCTTTAGGGTTTTCTAGGTATAGAAGAATAGCATCAGTGAATAAATTCGATGTCTTCTTTTTCTATTTGGATGCCTTTTATTTTTTTCTCTTGCCTGATTGCTCTGGCTAGAAATTCCAATCTGTCTTCTATTTGATGTGTTTAAATCATTTACATGTAATGTGACTATTCATACAGGTGGCTAAAAACGTAACAGCAGTTTTCTGCTTGTTCCATCTGCTCTTTGTTTCTTTTTCCTGCTTTTGTGTTAATGGAACGTTTTTATGGTTCTATTTTATCTTCACTATTGATTCATTATTTATACGTCCTTTTAAAAATTTTAGTAATAACTGTAGGATTTGAAGTATACATCTTTAGTTAATCAGAGGTCACCTTCTAATATTAGACTTTCATATTCGTTGTGCCATTGTTGTCCATTTACTTTTACGTGTGCATTTACAATGAATTGCTGCTATTTTTGCTTTCAGTATTTTGGTATGTTTTAGAGCAACTGAAAACAGGAAAGCATTTATTTTACCTTCAATTATTTCATTTCTAGTATGAGTCTCACTCTGTCACCCAAGCTGGAGTGCAGTGGCTTGATCTTGGCTCACTGCAACCTTCGCCTCCTGGGTTCAAGTGATTCTCCTGCCTCAACCTCCCAAGTAGCTGGGATTACAGGAATACGCCACCATGCCTGGTTAATTTTTTTATTTTTAGTAGAGACAAGGTTTCACCATGTTGGCCAGGCTGGTCTCGAACCCCCGACCTCAGGTGATCTGCCCGCCTTGGCCTCCCAAAGTGGTAGGATTACAGGCGTGAGCCACCACGCCCGGCGTATTCTTTATTTCTTTGTGTAGATCCAATTTTCTGTCTGATACCACGTTTTCTTCTACCTGAAGACTTTCTTTTTTTTTTTTTTTTTTTTTTTAAAAAAAGAAATAAAAGATTGGGAGTAGTTCTTTAAATGTTTGGCTGAATATGATTACGCCATTCTCCTGCCTCAGCCTCCCGAGTAGCTGGGACTACAGGTGCCCGCCACGTCGCCCGGCTAGTTTTTTGTATTTTTTAGTAGAGACGGGGTTTCACCGTGTTAGCCAGGATGGTCTCGATCTCGGGACCTCATGATCCACCCGTCTCGGCCTCCCAAAGTGCTGGGATTACAGGCTTGAGCCACCGCGCCCGGCCAAGACTTTCTTTTAAAAATTATTGTAGATTGATTAGGTCTGCTGAAAATGAATTCCATAAGTTGTTTCTCTCAGAATAATTTTAATTTCTTCTCCACTTTTGAAAGACATTTTTACTGGGTATAGAATTCTAGGTTGATAGTTTTTTTTCTTTCAGCACTTAAAAAATGTCATTGCATTGTCTTCTGTCTTGCATTATCTCTAACAAAAAGTCTATATTAAACCTCACCTTTGTTTTTATGTATATAATGTGACTTTTTCCTCTTACTGTTTTCAGTATTTCTCTTTGTCTTCTGTTTTCAGCAATTTGAATATGGTATACCTAGGTATGTGGAAACTTTTTGGAAGGGAGAGGTGTATATTCTACTTTGTGTTCTGTGACCTTCTTGGATATGTAATTTGGTTACTCTCATTAGTTTTGGAATATTCTTAGCTATCATTCCTTTTAATTTTTTTCTGTCCAATTCCTGTTTCTTTTACTTCTGAGGTCCCAATGACACATATGTTAGATTATTTGATACTTTCACTGAAAGTCTTGGATGCTCTGTTTATTATTCTCAGTCTCCTTGCTCTTTTTCATTTTGTGTGATTTACATTGACTAACCTTTAAGTTCAAAGATTCTTTCCTCAGCTGTGTTGAGTCTACTGATGAACCAGTCAAAGACATTCTTCATCTCTGTTACTTTGTTTTTCAGTTTTAGCATTCTCTTTGATTCTCTGCTGAAATTACCCATATGATCTTGCATGTTGTCTAGCATTGTCATTAGATATTAATCATAGCTATTTTAACTTTACTGTCAGATTTTTCCAATATCGGAGTCATGTCTAAAGATCACTCTCTCGGGTGTGTGTTGTTTTTCTCCTGCTTTTTTGTATACCTCATGATTTTTTGTTTTTGAAAGTCAGATACAGGAATAGGAGAGTAGATACTGAGGCAAACAGTTTTTATGTCTGTGAATTGGCAAGCATTTTCTTCTGCTCTGCTTTCGTTGTGGGCATTTGATTTAATTTAGTTGGGAATTGAGCAAGGTGTCAGGTTTGCAGTTGTTATGGTTATCCTTAGTGCATTAGAGGTTTCAAGTTCCTCTAGTAATGCCTTGTGTTTAAGATGAGGACTGGTTGGCCAGAGGGTTTTGTGGGGTTTTTTTCCTCCTTAATATCTGCTCCACCTTTTGCTTTCAGTTTTCCCTCTGCACTTCCCTCACAGAGGATCTCTTTTCATGTTCTTGTTCTGTCCCTCTCCCAGAAGTATTATTCTGTTACTTTTTACTTAATACTTGTCAGCCTAGGGAGGGGGAGTGGTGGAAGGGCTTTGATTTAGTTGTAGGAGGCACTGTGTCCCTGGAACTTGGGGGTCGGACCTACTCAGTGCTCCTGGCTCTCCCTGCGGTCGGGGTGAGGGTGAGCAGTATCTTTTCCTGCCTCTCCCCCAGGGATAAAGGTTTTTATTTCTGTTCTCTTTCCCCAAATGCTATAAGTTTTCAATAATGGGAGTTTGTGTGCTGTTGTCTCCAGTCACTTCAGTGAATTAAACTGTATTTGTATCATATATTGAATGAATCAGATGTTAGGTTGCTCTCGATGTCACAAAGAAACTCTGTTGGTCCTGATTATTTCCCTTAGATTTTTCCTGTGGACATCTGAACTTTAAGAAATCTATGATAGTAGTCCTAAGTGGATTGGGAAGTCAGTGAGCCTCATCATCTACTGGTAGGATTGCCTGTCAGCTGCCCTGTGCCAGAAGTAATTCTGTTAATCTGTTCGCAGCTCCAAAAGCTGTTGCAGCATGGACTAGAACATTTCAGTTGCTGGTTAAATCTTTCCGGCATATGTATAAACTTAAATAATTGCCAAAAAAAATTCCAACTAGATTATAAAATGGTTTCACCACAAATGAAGGGCTGTTTCTTTTTCAGTACTTAGTAGCCACAATGAAGATTTTGAAGTGTCTCTGAAGCACTATCCCCAAATTAAAGGCTCTAGTCAATGCAAAAAATCATCTTGGTAAGTCGTTAATAAGAACACACGCTGTACCAACAAGCATAATTAGAGCCTCGAGATTAACAACATTGCAGTCCTTCTTGATTTAAAAAACAAAAAAACTTCTAGAGGCGAGTCACAGTTCTTAAATTAAAAGGGAGATAAGTCCTATTTTAAGAATGGAGAGCCCAGGTGTGAGAATGAGCTGACGCCAACTGTTGTCACCCTATTGGTCATCAGCTGATTCTCTGGTCTGGCTAGTTCTCCCATTCTGTTCAATGGGGAAGGCTCAGTCCCTCAACAAAGAAGAATCCCTCTTCAAAAGCATGCAAGGACAGTCAGAGTACCAACCAGTGGGGACCTTTTCCTTATTTTACCCAGCTATGTGTGTCATTCAGACTAGTCCACCAGATAATTTTTAGCCGGGCATAGTGGCTCATGCCTATAACCCCAGCACTTTGGGAGACCAAGGCAGGTGGATCACCTGAGGTCAGGAGTTTGACACCAGCCTGGCCAATATGGCAAAAACCCGTCTCTACTAAAAATACAAAAATTAGCCAGGCGTGGTGGCACAGGCCTATAATCCTAGCTACTCGGGAGGCTGAGGCAGGATAATCATTTGAACCTGGGAGATGGAGGTTGCTGTGAGCCAATATTGTGCCACTGCACTCCGGCCTGGGTGACAGGGCAGGACTGTGTTACTAAATAAATAAATAAATAAAAGATAATTTTAAAAAATCTCCTGAAAACTATTTTGGGTTTTAAAATAAGTAAAGTAGTGCCCATTCTCATCTTGCATACTATGGTTAGCTTTAAAGCAGCTTAGTGTATAGTTATGTGTGTTTCACCATTGCATTCACTTAAGCAGTATTGTTGGTTAGGTAAAGATCTGTAGGAAGCCAGCTTGAAGACAGAACCACCTGGGCTAGTTAATAATATCCACACATCTGTCCGTTGTTAACCCCACTAACCATGCCAGGAAATTCTTTGATTCTTTCATGATGAGCCAGCTAATTTTTATTATTTAGTTGTTGAATTTTCATTCGATTTTTGTTATAGTTTTACTTTATGCTGAAATTGTTTAATATCCTTTTAGTTTTTTAAACATCTTATAGTTATTTCACAATTTATGTCTGAAACTATCATTATCCGAATGCCCTCTGCATCTGTTTCTAAAGCCTGTTTTCTCTCTTGGTTTTCATTCAAGTCTTCACCAATATTGTCTGTCTGTTTGAGTATGAGGCATTGCTTATGAAAAGCTAGGGCTCTGGCTGATGTTATCATGCTCCAGAGAAGCTTCACTAGAAGGCAGGTAGGCTAGGAGCATATCTCCCTAACTTTACTGTGTATTGAGATAAATTGAGACTAAATTTCAGTCCTTGTGAAGACTGGTCTGTTTTTTGTTACTATTATTCCTAGTATAAGGGATGCTCAAGGGATATAGCCCTTGAGGGTTCCAACTGGAAGCCTGGGTCAGTTACCAGGCCCTGAATGTCAACATTTCTCCCAGCACTCTGAGTATGTTAAAAGCTCTGTCTGTCATTTTAGTCATTTTGTCTGTGCTTCTGAAATAAACAGCTGCCTCATAGGTAAAAGTGGTACCAAATGTTAAGCCTCGTGTCTCGGATCCCCACTATCTGGATCTTGGAAATAAACCTGAATTTTCAAAAGTGAAAATGCTACCATGAGTTACTAATGTCCTTCACATAACTTTTTATTTTCCATTCTTCTTTAAAACTCACACTTTACTTAAGAGTCTCCACTTTTATGTTTTGTGCTATTCCCAGCACTTTGTGAAAAATAACAAAGGGATTTATTACAGGCTCACTCCTATAATTCCAGCACTTTGGGAGGCTGAGGTGGGCGGATCACCTGAGGTCAGGAGTTCGAGACCAGCCTGGCCAACATGCTGAAACCCCGTCTCTACTAAAAATACAAAAAATTAGTTCGGCATGGTGATGCGCACCTGTAATTCCAGCTACTCTGGAGGCTGAGTCGGGAGAATCACTTGAACCCAAGAGGCGGTGGTTGCGGTAAGCCGAGATCGCACCACTGTACTCCAGCCTGGGTGATAGAGCGAGACTCCGTCCCTGAAACATTTGTATTCAAAACTCTCACTTCTTCCTTATGAGAAATACTAGAAATGCAGTAAAACTATATAATTGCAGGATTACATGGAATATTTTCAGTTGTATTATTTTTTCATGTCAAGCATTTTAACACAATTCTAAATAAGTGATTTCACAAATGGTATAAAAACACCATTGGAGTGAGGATGGGACAGACACATAATCAGACAGCAACCGATGCCTGTGCCATGCTGGCCACCTCTGGGTCCTCTGCGGCCACCTGGAGACAGGACTGCTCTTTAAAGCAAACAACAATAATCCTTGTAACGGGAACACTTCAGCCCCAGGAAGTCACATTCTGAAACTCATTCTACACTGACTTACTCTGGAAAGGTCTCTCTTGATTGGGTATAATTCCTTTCCAATTATGGCAGAACTGTTCATGGTTTGTAATATGCTTTTTTTTAAATTAAAAAATAAGCCCTTTATTTTGATTTTTAAGGAAAAAAAACGAGCTCCTGGTTAGAACACAGTGAGTTACTTGCCTGTAATGTTGAAAATAGATGCGCTCTTTCCCCTTTTACTTAACACATTATTTATTCTAGAGCAAAAAGATTCTTCTTTTTTTTTAAATAAATAATTATGGTGTCCACCTCTTAAAAAAGTGTTGTCGTAGCAGTCTATTAATCTGACAGATGTTAAAGATTGTACTCCTGGGAGAAATGATGAAGAGAAACTGGGGTGTTAATTAGGCAGATTTAAGCCAGAGATGTAACTGGTGCTAACAGAGTTTACAATGTAGAATGCCTCCAGCTTCAGCCTGAGAGTGGATTTCCTTCTGCTATCATTGCAGTAGGATTCTAATTCATATTTCCTTTCTTACCGTGTCTTTTCCTCTTAAAATTATCCAATAATCTTCTTTGCATGTAAAGTACCCTAAGTATTGAAGTCTTCTAATCTGTTTTTTCTTTCTGTAAAGCACATTGAAGGCTGCTTCCAGATATTTTGCACTAGCAAATACAGATTTTCTAGCAACAGGATGCCTATTTAAAATGCCTGGATTGGCTGGGTGCGGTGGCTCACACCTGTAATCCCAGCACTTTGGGAGGTTGAGGTGGGCAGGTCATCTGAGGTCAGGAGTTCGAGAACAACCTGGCCAGCATGATGAAGCCCCGTCTCTACTGTTTGGTGGTGCGGGCCTGTAGTCCCAGCTACTTGGGAGGCTGAGGCAGGAGAATCTCTTGACCTAGGAGATGGAGGTTGCAATGAGCTGAGATCATGCCATTGCACTCCAGCCTGAGCAACAGAGTGAGACTCAATCTCAAAAAATAAAAATAAAAAATAAAAATAGTAAAATGCCTGGATGGATTTAAAAACAACAACAACAAACTTGACAGAATTTTTTTTTCACCATGAAAATCTATGTTTTGGAAAATGTATGTTGCATAAGCAAGTGGATAAACTTCAGAAGTGAGTACTTACCCAGCACGCCCTTCCCCTGGGAATGGTCCAGGTAGCAGACTTGCTGGGGCTGTGCCAGTTTTCCACATCAGGGCCGTAATGAGTTGAATTAACCACACAGGTAACTTTCACTAACCATAAAACACTGAAGCTTATAATTGATTTACTTTAAAAATACAAGTTAGAGAGCATTAAAAGTAATGCCTAGAATAGCATCATGTCGTTGTTTTCCCTTCAAGAAAGGCAGGGAAATGCCACATACAGTGTCTAAACTCTGCCTCACCTGTCAGCTGCTCATACTGCCTGAGCCAGTGATCAGTCTAAGGAAGAGGGTGACCCTTTTGACAGAACAGTTGTGAGAACTGGGAAGTGGCATTGTGCTTTACCTCTCCCCAGAGTTTTATTTGTCAAAATCTGGGCGTGCCGATGGTGGTTGTGCATGAGAATATTATTTGTCATGAGTTGCGTCTCCCTCCCCCGCCTCAAAACCAACAAAACCCAAACAAACAAAAGTCAGTGCTTTGAAAGATGCTGTCAATCTTTAATTAAGCAAAATCAAGCTGATTACCTTTAGTAGTGGTAGAATTTTTGCCAGTGCTTCACGTTTGGTGCCTGTCTCTAGAAAGAGCCCATGAAAGACAGAGTTGAGAGTGCATGGGGCGCATCTCTCTGGTTTGCAGAGGGAGTGCAGGTACCTTCTCAGCTGTCTCACTGACATTCTTCCCTGCCTGTCCTCCCAGTCCCTTTAGGGCAAAGAGAATGATGGCAGCTTCTCTGAGTTTTGTAACCAACTGCAAGTGAGGAAGGTCCTGATAAATTTGTCAGACTCCCTTTCTCAGACCAAGGGTATCTGAATGAATAATAGCAAGGAAATAAACTCAGCCGTGACATGGACAGCATCCTTATAACCCCAGCCCAGCACATCCAACACAATTGGGTCACTCTTAAAAACAGCAACAACCACAGCAACAAAACTTCAAGCAAATGTGCCATTAAAAACTCTTACATAATTGGAACAGATTTGAGTTTCCTCTGGTTCAGGTTTTCTTGCCTCTTTGATAATCAAATGATCTGAAGAAAGGCATAGAATTTCAGGGGAGAATCTGCATGACAGGCTTACAATAAGGCTATTCATGGAGACTCTTTTATTAGCTTACACAGGATCTGCATCATTCTTCGTCTCTGGCTTTGCTACAAGGCTCCATTTAAACTTAACCCAACTTGCAGACTTAACTGATCCAGGAATGACTCAATACAATGAGCCAGCTACTGTAGCTCTTTTTCCCCCTTTGATAAGGGGAGTTAACACAATGGGCTTTACAGTTCTTAAATGACTGATTTTTTTTTTTCTGTCTTTGAGATGTGGTGCTTATGCGACCTTTTGTTTCTTTAAAAAGATTCACATGGTTTGATTATATTTTTAAAAAGTATAAAAAAATCCAATATGGGCTCCCTACCCTTACAATAAAACTTGTAAAATCTTGTAGATAATATAGATGCAAAATTCATGTCACACTGTTTACACAGCTGATTTCAGTATGTTAGATATTATTAACTATTAGCATTATTCAATTAAACTTGAAAACATTTATTTTTGAAGGGTGATTCTGATACAATTTCTAGTAGTACTTCGGCATTGAATTTCACATCTGCACAATTCTTATCTGCTGGTGTTTATACTGTATTCATGACCTCATATGATATGTAAATTTAACATTTTAGTGAAATGGATCAGGTGGTTAGGGACCATGAGATGGCTGCAGTGCTAATAACCTTCCCATTTCCCATCAGGGCACCTTGTTTATCCCTGAATAGTTGGGATGGAGAGGAGACCCTTGGGCTTGAGGATGCGTTTCATGGCACACTGTACCGAGAGCATTAAGGACTGACACTTTGGATACACACCTCAGAAGAGTGGTTCCCAAACTTTAGTGGGAACAGGAATCATCAGGGATGCTTGTTAGAACCGCAGATGCCTGGAACCCACCCCCAGAGACTCTGATTCAGTGGGTCCGGGATGGGAGCCCAAGAATTTGCATCTTTAACAAGCCAGGCAGTTGATTCTGATGGGATGGTTATTGCACCACACTGAGAGTCATTCTCCTGAAGTCACTGGGGAATGCTGGGAGGCCCTAGCTCCTCCCCTGCAGCACCTGTTGCCCCGAGGTGAGCAGGGACCTTGGTTAGGAGTGGCTCCTGGTGTGATCCCAGAGGTGCAGATGTCAGGAGGGGAAGGACAGCTCTGGTATTTCCAAAGCGTCAGAGCAGCTCTTGCATCTTCCCCTGGTCTGCTTCCATCCACAGCAGGACGGTGTCCTCTTCACCCTCATGTGGCAGGGAACACGCCTCACCTGCGGGCCAGTGCTGGGGGTTAGAAGATGTGGCAGGGAACACGCCTCACCTGCGGGCCAGTGCTGGGGGTTAGAAGATGTCATCTCACTCTCACTCTAGTTTTGTAATTGGAACTTGAGAGTGGTTGTTATCTGCAGTATTCAATCCAAATTTGCATCTTTATCCCACTCCCCTACCCCGATTAACATACTTTTGGATTTTTGGAAATGGAGATCTTTTTCAAAAGGATCTCCAATTAGAAATGGATTCTCAAGAAGCCTTTTGGGAATTATGGATGTAACATGTTTGTTCATTTCATGGAGATGAGATTTTTCCTTGAAGATCTGTTGATCTGATGGTCAAAGCAGATAGGGAAAATAAATGTTGATGATAACTACTGATGTTTTTAGCAGTTTGCCTGGGGTGCTGTTGTGTGTTTTGTTTGTAGAATCCACCCCCATATCGTTGGCAGACTTTTTTATTATGAGAATTTCCAGGCTATTCAAAATTAGAAAGTACAACAAACTCCCATATATTCATCACCCACTTGCCAGAGTTATCAAGATTTATCATATTTTCCAGCAGCGTTTTCTTGTCCTTAAATCTTGCTGGTGGATTTTGTAAGGCAGAACAAGTAAAATCTTTTCTTCTCCTATGGAAAGGTTCATGGCTGAGGGCCCTATAACAAAAGATAGATGAACGAGAGAGAAACATAGAGATGTATTTATTGTAAGTTTTACACGACACATGCTTAGGTTTGATAAAGAATGGACAGTGTTTCAGAGGTATGCTAGGACAAAGGGTATGATCTAGCTGGCATTAAACTAGAGGGAAGTTGGCAAGGCCTGTTTGTTCAGATTCTCCCCTGTGTCCTTGCATCTTCAGAGACAAGGAGATTGTTTTTCTCTGGGTGTAGGGAGGGGACCTCTGGTATGAGGGTCTTATGACCTGCTTCAACGGAAGGGCAGAAAATTCTTCTACAGCCTGCTTTAGGGGAGGAGAGAGCAAAGGTCAGAGGGACCTCCCTGCTTCAGCTGTTTTCTCAAATGCCAAGTTGCCATATTTTGGGATAACATGTCCTGAACCTTATCATTTTCAAAGTGGTTCATTTGAGGAATGAAACAAACATGAAATGCTTTGCTTGGGGCCTGAGTTGAGTGGTCATGAATAGTCATTTCAATGTGTCCTTTTCAGGAGTGTGTTCCAGAAGACCTAGAGCTGAAGAAGAAGATTTTTGCTCAGTTAGATTCCATCGTTGATGATCGAGTGATCTTAAGCAGTTCCACTTCTTGTCTCATGCCTTCCAAGTTGTTTGCTGGCTTGGTCCATGTCAAGCAGTGCATCGTGGCTCATCCTGTGAGTATTTTAAATCTGGAGGATTGATTGTATCTCATTCTGTTTTTTATTTTTTATTTTTTATTTTTTTTTTGCGGGGGAGGGGGTCAATAACTTGTGAGTAATCCATTAGTCTTTTAAACTGCTTTATTAAGATATAATTCACTTATACAGTTCGCCAATTCAAATTGTGCAGTTCAGTGGTACTTACTGTATTTACAGAGTTGCACAATACCAGTATTTTAAAAAAGAATTTTATCCCAAAATTCCTTGGATTTGTATCTGTGTACCTAACGTGCAACGGAATAGAGTGAGCAATGCTTTGAGACTTTCACCCCCAAGTAACTGTGTAGCTGAGGAGACCGACTAATAAACAAATAATTCTACTGTCAATATAAAAGTGCTGCATCAAAAACATATACATTGTGTAGGATTCTATAGATATGTCACCTGCACTGTGTAGTTTACTCAGCACAATTCAGATGGGATCCATTTTGTTAAAATGCAGATTCTGGGTCCCGCTCCTGAGATTCTGACTGTAGGTCTGACTTTAAGGACTTTTTCCCCTTGTGGTTCCCTTCCACCCACTCATTGTTATTTACTGTGCAAGCTTATTTGCCAGGAGTACATTATGAGGTGCCTTGGACAATCAGTTTCAAATTGGCATGCAAGCACTCAAGGAATCTTTTAGCGGTTAACGTGCTGAAGTGAGGAAAGGGGAATGAGAGAGGAGATTCAGTCAATGACATTTGAGCCCCAGCTGTGAGCCCAGTGTGACCTTGGAGAACCAGGACGCCTGTTCGAACGGGAAAGGTGACTTAGCTCAAGCTGTGATAACTATAATAGTACAAAATAGTGACCACACCCTTGGCATCACCAGGTTGTCAGAGGTTTGGATCAGGGAGAAGCAACACAGAGGGCCCAGCCTGGCTAGGAACTGGTTGGGCTGATGAAGGGATGAGAGGGTCCGAGGCTGGGGAAGAGCATAAGCAAAGACCCTGGGCCAAGGACGCTCTCGGTGTGCAGAATTGTGGGAGGCCAGCCTGGTGGTATGAGCACACATGCCTCGGAGCCATGGGAGAACCCTGGAGGGCTCAGTAATGGTTGGGTCTGGAGAATCATGAGGGTTACTCTGAAGAGCTGGGACAGACAGCTTGGGTCCAGAGCATCAGTGTGATGTAGTGGAAGTGCTGCTTGGGGAGGGTAACATGAAGGTCCTTCCTGGGATGAAGACGGGTCAGAGAGGGGAGCAATGAAGTCACAGGAGTCGAGCAGTATTCCCAGCATGAGTGACCATGGCCTAGGATCAAGAGCTGGGCAATTCCTCTGAGCAAGAGCCATTTCGAGTGTGGAGGTAACAGACGCCTACCACATCTGTAGATGCCCGCCAGGCTTTATGTGCTAAGAAGAGCAGCAACTTGGAACACCATTTACATAGCTGCATGGTCCTGGGAGAGACGATGGAAAGAATGAGGAGTGGTTATAAACTAAGGAGGCTGAGATGCATGAAAATAGAAGAGAACCCGTCACATTTGGTTACCACTCAAATACGAGTGAGATTAGCATTACGAGGGACCCTAATTGAAAGCGAGTCCTGAGAAGCCTGCCGTGCCTTTGCTTTGGTGACATACACACGTCTGCAGAAAGGGGTCCTGGAGGCCTCAGCACTTTCGAGGTTGCTGCTTGATTGCTTCAGTGGAAGGGGTCAGCCTCGTAATTTCTAACCCATGTTCTTGCTTCTAAGTTAGTTCAAAACAAAACTAATCTAATAAAGTTGTTCAGAAAATACCTCCTGAGTTCTTTGACGAGACCTTTACTGTGTCTCTTTAATTTTAAATTGCCAGATGGGTGAGAGGACACTTGAGTCACTTTCTTCTCCCTCACACCCAACCCAGTCCCTTGACCAGCAGGAGCTGGTAACTGTTGAATAATGACACTTTTCTCCCTCCTTCCTACTCTTGTTCCATCCCACTATTGCTCACTTATTTAATGAAACAGCATAAAGTCCAGACCTTATTTTAAAAATTAATCTTCCCCTTTGGGAGGCCGAGGCGGGTGGATCACGAGGTCAGCAAGACCATCCTGATTAACACGGTGAAATCCCATCTCTACTAAAAATACAAAAAATTAGCTGGGCGTGGTGGCGGGCACCTGTAGCCTCAGCTACTCAGGAGGCTGAACAGGCAGGAGAATGGCGTGAACCCGGGAGGCGAAGCTTGCAGTGAGCCGAGATTGCGCCACTGCACTCCAGCCTGGGCGACAGAGCAAGATTCTGTCTCAAAATAATAATAATAATAATTTTAAAATATCTTCCTTATTGTTACAAATTATTTTTAAACAAAACCCATGTTAATGAAAGCAAATCAAATAACCCAAATTAGTCATCTTTGGACTTTTCCCTTTCTTTCCTCTATGTTCCAGCTGCCCACCTCTCTCTCTCTCTCTCTTTTTCTTTTTCTGTGGCTCTGTCACCCAGGCTGGAGAGCAGTGATGCCATCATAGCTCACTGCAGCCTTGAACTGCTGGCCTCAAGCAAGCCTCCTGTCTCAGCCTCCTCCCAAAGTGATGGAATTACAGGAGAAAGGCACCCTGCCTGGCCCTACCTCTTGCTCACCTCACGGGACCTCTAGGGGACTGGACAGGCAGTCCCTACAAAATCAAGACCTATTTGTGATCTCCGAGGAACCCCAGTTTCCACGAAGCCCCTAGCCCCACCCCGCAGCCAGCTAGGAGCCCACCCCGCAGCCCCCAGTCCCCGCTTGGGGCCCTTTGTTTCCATCATTTGTGATTTTTTCCTGGGCCGAAAATAGGATGAAGAAAAAGGAGGCTTGTTCATGCTGTGACAAAAGTGGCTATTCAGCAAATTGGAAAGGTTGCTTCTGCCTCTGCCCATACAGAGAAGCCTGCAGCCCTCGTTGCACGGCCACGGCCACGTGTTCCCTGGGGCGGGGCCAGACTTCCGGTCCGTGGATTGGGAACGGCGCTGGCCAGGCGGGCACGCACTCCCAGCGCAGGAGTTCGGGCTGGGTTTTAGGGTGTGCTTCCGGGACTGGAGCTGCTGGTGGCCACACTGCAGGCCCAGGAAGAGGGCTGTTCGTGCAGGCCGGCTGTGTTCTGGACATTCTCTTCTCCTGTGTCTTTTGTGTTGTTTCCTCGACTCCTCGTGGCAGTGACTGGAATTCCCACGTGGAGGGGCTGGGGGAGGAGGATGTGCCGGCTGGGACCTGTCAGTGACCACGGTGTGCACGTTGCGTCGCAGTCTCAGGCCTTATTGAGCTCTGGTTAGCATTGGCAGAGTGGCAGTTTTCTACTGATAGTTCAGCTTTACAAAGAGGCTCCCTCGGTTTTTCTCCTCCTTAGTTCAGTCTGGGAAGACGATGGCCCGACGGGACTAGTGGGGTCTTTGGAGCCCACCAAGTACTGTGCAGTATGGACGGGTCTGCCTGGGAAAGGGGCCGCGGCTGGCAGACTGGGGTGTGCGGTGGGCGTGGGGGGAGAGGCCACCAGTTAGCCCCGTCCCCCGCCCCAGCCCGTGCTTGGCCTTTTCGGGCTCACCTCACGCCTGACACTGAAGTCATCTGCCCTGGTATTGTTGGCAAATATTGGACGTATGGGCTTGCTGTTTGCCAAGCGCCCGTGCCGTGCGTCCCTCTGCACATCTGCGCGCCCCGGCGGCCGCTCGGAGCTGCCTTTGACCCTCCCTGCGAGCGCGCCGCGGAGAGGATGGGCTGTCCACGAAGCGTGGAACACCGAGGGCCGGCAAGTCTGCAGCCCGGCTGCCTCCCGCGGGGGCGCTGTCGGCCCTGGGGTCCTCGCCGTTTTGGTTGGTCCCGGCGCCGGGGGAAGGGAGTCTCTGCGGGCGGCGGCGCTGTCGGCGCGGTCACACGGCCCCGGGCGGCGGGGAAGAATGCGCCCCTTGTGCTCCCCCGGCCTGCGCAGGCCCAGGCCCAGGCCCCTGGCGGCGCTGCCGTGGTATTTGTCTAACCCTTTCGGGGGCGTGTTTCTGAGTCCACCTCGCGCATTCCCACACGGAAGGTTGGGGGCGGGGGAAGCTGCCTCCTCTCGTCGCTGGTCTCCTCCCCTCCCCGCTGCGGTGGTCAATTCAAAGGGCACCTGACCTGACTGACAAGATTGACCTCTTGGGTCAGAGGCCCAGGACTGAGGTTAGGGAGACTGTGTCCCAGCCAGGAGACCCCAAGGTCCTTTTGCGGCGACTTCGGCAGGTGGACACGCAGGTGTGGATGGAAGTCGGGGTGGATGGAAGTCCGTTTCACGGGGGCTGGGTGGGGCCCAGTCTCTGGCCTCTGCATCCTACTCAGCCGCGTGCTTTATCGTGGGTGCTGGGGAGCCCTGCAAGATTTTTCGCTGGAGTCATGAGCAAAGTCCTGTTTTTTACTTTTAAAGTTTGTAACTGCGGTAAAATACACATAACAATCTACCGTCTTAGCCATTTCTAAGTGTGCAGTTGGGAGGCATTAAGGACATTCTCATTAGTTAAACCACGACGACCAAGGATCCATGGAACTTTCTCGTCCTGTAAGACTGAATCCCTTACCCATGAAACCCTAACTTCCCACCGCCCCGCCCTTGCACCCAGCCGTTCTGTTTGCTGCTGTTGTGGATTGGATAGGCTCCCGCCACAACACGGATTGCTCTGGGAAGATGAGATAGAGGGGCTGAGACCCCAGCAGGAGTCCCATGAAGGGAGTGCAGAATCTATTTGGAAATGGGGGACCTGAGCGCAGGGTGGCGGTGGCAGTGGTTTTTCTGAGAGAAAAGTGAAGACAAGTAACAGGACTTCAGTAGCTGATGGTGTGTCCGGAATTGGTTCTTGCCGGTGGGTTCCTGGTCTTGGTAGGTTGTGGTCTTGCTGCCTTCGTGAACTGCAGACCTTGGCGTTGAGTGTTAACAGCTTTTAAAGATAGCACGGACCCAAAGAGTAAGCGGTAGCAAAGTTTAGTGTGAAAAACAAAAGGACAAAGCTTCCGCAGCAAAGACAGACACTGGACTTAAGCCCCAGGATGGGGTGGGGCGGTGACCAGCTTTTAGTCCCTAATTGGCCCCGCCCATGTTCCGTTTCTGTCCTATCAGAGTGCCCTTTTGCAGTCCTCCCAGCGATTGGCTACTTTTAGAATCCTGCTGATTGGTGCATTTTACAGAGCGCCGATTGGTGCGTTTTACAAAGCACTGATTGGTGCGTTTTACAATCCTCTTGTAAGACAGGAAAGTTCCTGATTGGTGCGTTTTACAATCCTTTTGTTAAGACAGACAAGTTCCCCAAGTTCACACTTGACCCAGGAAGTTCAGCTGGCCGCGCCTCTCAGTGGAAGGTGAGAGGGGCTAGGGAGAGGCAGGGGCCAGGAACACTTCTTCTGGCACTGACCTGGGTGTGGGGATGTGACACATTCTCACTGAGATCAGGAACCTCCCAGGGTGCGGGACCGTGGGGGTAACCCACATGAGACGAGTCTGTGCTGGGATGTGCCCAAGGGAAGGCATCCAGCTCCAGGGTGAGGCTGGGATCTGTGTGAGACACGCAGGTGTATTCTGTGTCCTCAAGTCTTGGTGGTGGTGACACCAGGGAGTGGGGACAGGTGGGCCACTGTGGCAGACTGGGGGTCACCATCACTCAGGGAAAGTGTGAGCAGGAAAAATTGCAGAGAAGACTGAGAGGAGGGAACTGGTGAGTTTTAAATAGAAATGCTTTCTAACTCCTTGTCTCCGTCTGTTTTTGCTACCAGCGAGGCTTACAATGTTCAAAAGACCCCAGCCCCAGCATGCCTGCTTTATATAAAATAAAGCAAAGTTCATCTGAGAAAGACACACTTCCAGTTCTTCTAATCTTGATTTTTCAAAAGGTCAGAGGTTAAGCATTTCTGTAAGAATTCAGTAAGTGACAGGTGTTTAACCGAGACATCGATTTACCATCTGTCTATTTGGAAACAGGAGCCATCTTTACTTGATTCCTGAGAGGGCAGAGCGGGTGCCCAGGATGGCCCTTATTGCTCCTTCCCTCTTCTGTGGGAGTCATCTTTAAATGGAAGCTTTTGCTCATGGAAGCATCACTGAGCAAATGTGACATTCTACTTATCACCCATATGGTGGAGGAAAACCCATTTAAAAGCACCATTTGGGGACCAGTTTCCTGTGGTATACTTGGTTCAGTGCTCAGGCCAGTCCAGTTCTACTAAGCACTGTTTTCTACGAACATTTGATAATTCTCTGTGAGGAATCTGTAAGAATAGTTTCTCAAAGTAAACCAAGAACACAAGAGTTGAATGGTAAAGTCTGGGGTCCTCCCTCGGGGCCCACTCACCTGGACAGTGCCTTCCTGTCTTGGGCTCGTTGGGGTGCTGGGGCTGCTGAGGTGTGTTGATGCTTGTTGATTTCTAGAGTGGGAAGGTGATGTTAGATTGGAAGAGGCAGACGCTTAAGGTACAATATGGAGGAATTAAGGAAATACCAGGTTTTGGGAAGACACTGCTAATAATTTATTTTTGAGATCATCTGGCACTATCACTTAGGCTGGAGTACAATGGCACAGTCATGGCTCACTGCAGCCTCCACTTCCTGGGCTTAAGTGATTCTCCCACTTCAGCCTTCCAAGTAGCTGGGACTACAAGTACACAAAACCACACCTAGCTAATTTTTTTATTTTTTGTAGTGACAGGGTCTTGCCATGTTGCCTAGGCTGGTCTTGAACTCCTGGGCTCAAGTGATCCCTCCACCTCGGCCTCCCAAAGTCCTGGGATTATAGGTGTGAGCCACCACACCCAACTTGCTAATAATTTTTAACACTGACACAGGAGAATGTCAGAGCCTGTGGTGACTGCAGATGGGAAGACATGATTCTCGGGGGAATGGGCTGCCAGGAAGCTTTGAAGACAAGACAGATGGGAGCAGACAGACTCTGTCCTGGGGAGGCCAGGGATGTGAAGACTAGCTGTAAACATACAGGATAGCAAGCTGTTCCTCCAAATTCCAACTTTGTGTTTTGGGTACTTTTTTTTTTTTTAAATAACTCCACACAATTCTGCATCAGGTTCCCTTTTTCTCTCTCCTTTGTGAACAAATTTCTTTCTCAAGTATCTTGTTGTTGGCCACTGAATCTAAAGGCACCATTCCAAAGATGCATCTGCTGCTCCTGACCGTTCAGGGTGGGTGCAGTGCCCCAAACCCAGGGTCATCTCCTTGACTCCCCCATTTCTCTCTCTCTCCTAAGGTGAATCCGCCGTACTACATCCCGCTGGTTGAGCTGGTCCCCCACCCGGAGACGGCCCCTACGACGATGGACAGAACCCACGCCCTGATGAAGAAGATTGGACAGTGCCCCATGCGAGTCCAGAAGGAGGTGGCCGGCTTTGTTCTGAACCGCCTGCAGTATGCGATCATCAGCGAGGCCTGGCGGCTGGTGGAGGTGTGTGTGCCCTTCCTCTCCTCCTGCCTCCCTTCCTTGCTCCCTTCTTCTTCCCTCCGTCCCGAAGCTGAGCAGGACAGTGAAAGTTGTTTGTTGGACAGCCTGGAAGCTGGGAAAGTCAGAGGCTGCTTGGTTCTTCTTGCTCTATTCTGGAGACCAAGGGCCAGCTTTAGAAACAAAATAAAATGCAGCAATTCATTGTCTGCCCGAGAGGTTCTTCTTACAGCCATCTGATACCAGGACGCGATGACAGGCTTCTCTCCTTCTTGCCCTTTCATAGCATTAGACATAATAACCCGTGTGGCCCACTGCATTTTCCCACAGAGTCAGCTTTTACCCCTCAGTGTTATAATTTTTCAAGAGGAAAAAAAATTATATTTTGTGTAAACGTCTGTCTCCTGAAGGAACCTAATTGTTTCAAGAGCTTGAGAAAGAAATGATGAATAGACTTGTTAGAGTAAATGCTTGTCTTACATATAAAGAGGAAATGATATATAAATATATTTAACATCATCCTCTAATGAAAGGATTTTACATGGAGGTGAAGAAATGGCCTGGCTGCACGCATTCCCGTGTACATTTGCATGAGGGGTCCTGGCACCTGGGGAGACAGGTCAGCTGGACCCCAGGACGAGGCGGAGAAGTCTCGGGATCTGGGAGTGGAACTGTCCAGCCTCCCTCATGGCACTTGCCCAGCTTCTGCAGGGGGAAGGCAAGACTCTGCCCACGCTTGTGTTGCAAAAACATTGTGGAAGGCTCAAGGGCCGGAAGTACCCAGCTGCACAGTGTGGGGAGGACGCTGCTCGGGATCGAGTCATCTGCACCTGGCTCCACAGTTCCTTGTTTGGACTCGTATGGACACAGGCCGAGCCTTGCCTGAGATGGCAACCAGGAAGCTGACCGTGCCCCAGCTTCCTGGAGTGTTGCATTTCAATTTCCCAGCAGTTCTTCCAAACCAGGCAGGTGTGCGTGACAGACGTGGCCTCCCGCAGCCTGCTTCTCACGTTGGGTTCCCTGTTAGGTTCACTGTCTGACTGGACTGTCGGGTGCATTTGCCATGCAGTTGCCTCGATTCTGTGTCTTGATCTTTAAATCCACTTAAGGCTCCTGTGTTTTCAAGAAACAGTGCTCAGATTTCCACTGTTGTGGTGGCAGTTTGAATTTCTTAGTAATTTCTTGAATATCAGTCAGTGTCAACGAATTTTTGAAGAAACAGTGATCTATCAGAACCTTCTTGGAGATTTATTTAAAATATTTCCATTTGTCTAGAAAAGGGGAACAACTTTAGACTCCTTGCCCATGTTCACTTGTTGAGTTAAAACCTTGTGGGGTTTTACAGGCAATCTCAACTTTTTATTTGTAAGACATTTTAGCACCCTGAGTAAAATCTTGCTTTCTCCAGTCTGAAAGGTGTGAGCGCATTCAAGGAAGAGTTTGGGATTCTGGTGTAAGGGGATCGGGTGGGAGGTGTCCACAAAGAACTCTCCATTGCAGAAGCCGTGGAGGCCTCTGGTGTTTCCTTTTGCTGCTGGAGGAGGGCAGGCGGGAGGGGTGAGTTGGGCTGCTCTGGTAGCTCTGCTGACTCAAACGATGTCCACCCTGCTTTCGGTTGTCCCGCTTCACGGCCGTGGCAGCCCGAGTGACGCTGGGTTGCTGGCTAGCGGGAACGTTCTTACTCCTGGCTTTCCGCGGTGACGTACCTCCTGAGAAAGTGAAGCCTGCATATGTCTCTGTGTTGGCTGCTCTGGGGACTCACATGCCTGGAGTCCCTGTAAGGAACTGAGCGCCAAAATCTAGCAGGATACAGTTTGTGACAGAACAGGAAGAGGTCAAGAGAAATGGGAAACTAAGACAATGTGAATAAAACTCAAAGAATTACCTTTGGCGAAAGTCTAGAAGATAATTTGTTTCTAAAAATAAGGATGATCTGGCTACAGGTAGCGGGCCCCAGGCAGTTCTAGAAACCGCAGGTCCTCTCCTGGCACGGGTGGGGTGGGATGGCACTACCCGGCGCCCCGAGCCCCACAGGGATGACTTCCAGGGTGTGAGGGGACTTTAGTTATGGGGCAAGGCTGGCGGAGAGGGAACATGGAGGAGTTCGGGGAGGAGGGAGGGCTTGGCGTGGTGCTGACCTGGACCATCACCGCTCAGTGGCAGCACCTCCGTTGGCCAGCTACTTCAGGAGTAGGGTCACGACCAGCGTGCCAGCACTCCAGTAGCAGGTTGGAGTTTGACCCTTGCTTGGCGTGTTAATTGGGTAGAGCCAGGATGCTTTCAGGGTAAGAGAGGGGCCAGGTGACTTGGTTCAGGGCGCTGGGGGAGCCTGCTGGAACTGGAGCACTGGTCATGACCTTGCTCCTGAAGCAGCTGCTGACATGCACTCCTGAGCATCCACATGGATACCCTGTATTCCGTAAGGCTCCGGGGCTGCGCGGCAGAACCATGCCTTGTCTCAGTGTGGCCCTAGAGAAATCTTGCCCACCATGATTGTGCCAGCCACAGTGTGCCTCCCACCTAGCAGACAGTGGTGTACCTGACACAGTTCTGGTGGGTTGTTTTAAGGATTCTTGACTTTACTGTAGGAAAATCTATGCTGCTGTGGCCGGTTTCCATGCCAGATACTGCAAGTCAGCAAACATGAGCAAACCTCTCCAGGGCCCCACCTCCCCGTCTCGCAAATCTGTACGGTTGCTCCAAGCCACAGTTGAACACAGGGTGCAATGACGCCCCCTTTGACTCACAACTTCCAAGCCAGATGAACTTGAATTTTCATTTTAGAGTCTTTCAATAGTTGAACATATATTTGGTATTTTCCAAGTTTACCTCAAAACTTTCAAGAGCAACTTTTAATAGAAAAAGGAGCAGAATTGGGGAAGTTTCACAGAAGAGACTAAGTAGGCTTGTGTGTGTTTTAAGTTGAAAAGCTCCAAAGGCCTTGCAGAGCTTCTCCTTCTCAGTGAGGCCTGGCGTGGGTTCCACGTGTGGCCAGAGTGCCTGGCCCCTGAGCTTTGACTGTAGTGAATGGAATGAGCGTTGGCAGGGGCAACCAGGGCTCACTGCCCCTCTAGGACTCACTGGTGTGGGCGCTTCTGTCTTAGGATCCTCTGGGCTCACAAAGTAAGCGGAAGTGCTGTTTGACCCTTGCGTGGCACGTTAATTGGGTAGAGCTGGATGCTTTCAGGGTAGGAGAGGTGCCAGGTGACTTGGTTCAGGGCGCTAAGGGAGCCTGATGGAAACGAGCTGTGTGCCTCTGTCCAGGCGTGTGGGTACTGGGTCAGCGGGTGAGGAAGGAATGCCATCTGCAGGTGAGGCAGCTCTCCACAAGTCATAGGAAAGTGTGAATTTCCAGGGGTCTGACCTCCAAGTTGAGGTAGGAGCTACAACAGGATGGAAGGACGGCTTGCATTTCCACCCGTGGCAGTGTCTTGCTGCTGATGTCAGGGTGGGGCAGAAGAAGCTGCGTTGCCACTCACTAAGTGGTGATAACAAGGGATCCCATGGATTGACTTTCGCGTGTTCAACTAGCCTCACATACTTGGAATAATCCTACTTGGGATTGCTGGATTCAACTTGGTTATGCTTTGTTGTGAATTTTTTTTTGCATCTAAATTCATAGGAGATATTTGCAGATTTCTTTTTTTTGTACTATCTTTATTTGATTTTGGTATCAAGGTCGTACAGGTGGAGAAGCCCAATGCTTGGGACCAGAAATATTTCAGATTTTGGATGTTTACACATTTTGGAATATTATATACTTACTGTTTTAGCATCCCTAATCCAAAAATCTGAGATCTGGAATGCTTCAGTGAGATTTCCTTTGAGTATCACGTTGGTGCTAAAAAAGTTTCAGATTTTGCAGCACTATGGGGTTCAGATTTTCAGATTAGGGATACTCAGCCTGTTCCGACTGCATAAAATGAATTGGGAAGTTCTTCCTCCTCTCTATTTTCTAGAAGAGATTGTGTATAATTTTTGTTAATGCATTTTTAGATATTTGGTAGAATTTTCCAGTGAAACCATCTGGGCCAAGGTGGGGTTCTTTTCTGGGAGCTTTCTCATTATGAATTTAATTTCTTTAATGGTTGTGGAACCATTTGGATTGTCTGTTTCATCTTGATTGAGTTTTGATGGTTTGTCGTTTCTGAGAAATTGGTCCATTTCTTTTAAGTGGTTAAGAGCGTAAAGTTCTCGGTAGTCCTCCTTTTTAGCTTTCAATGGCTGTAGGGTCTGTAGTGATATACCTGGTTTCCTTCCTGAAATTGGTGATTGGTGTGTTCTCTCTTTTTGTCTTTGTTCTCTTGCTAGAGGTTTATCAATTTTAGTGATTTTTTTTTTTTTTTTTGAGAAGCAACTTTCTGTCTCATTGATTTTTTTTTTTCCTTTTATTTTCCTGTTTTCAGTCTCACTCACTCACTCTGGGACCATATTTTTATACCTGCAGCCAAGCATTAAAGAGACATTTTAAGAAAGGGGCAGGGGTAGCAGGGAGGCTCCCTCACTGTGGGGGTTTGTGGAGGGGAGCCACACTGCCAGCCCCATTTCTAGGTCAGAAAGAGAAAGCACTGGGAATGACAAGCATTTTCTTTTCTTGTCTTTGTGG
>NW_012116466.1:856193-859005 GCF_000951035.1 Colobus angolensis palliatus
CCCCAGGATGCTGTGCTTTTCTTCCCTTTCTTTCCTCTCTCACGTGGCCTGGGCCATCGTCCCTTCGCTCAGCTGGCCTCTGTCCTCTGTGCCTTCTGAAGTCTGGGCGGTCAGCGTGTCTGTGGGAGTCAGGGCCTTACCAGAGGGTACTTGAGAGCTCTCTTGGCTCTGACTAACCCAGCTCCTAGTCCCCGGGAGGTTTGCTGAAGACCATCCTGGCTCCCCTGTGCCTGTTGTCCTCATCCCCAGCTCCTTTCCAACAGAGTCCACATGCCGTGTCTCAGTCCAGCCACTCAGCGTCACGTCTGTTGGGACTACAAGGTCTTTGGAGCGGATACATCACCCCATGTTGCTAGGGCCAGTCTCCCGGTTAATTGAGACCTGTGTTTTTGTTGGCTTCAAATGCAGAGAGCTCTGTATGAGTGATATTCAGCCAGAAGCAATGAGAGAGGTGATTTTTTTCATCTACAGGGAAGTACTGAAAGATTATTTTGGGGAGCCCTAGAAGTATATCAGAGCACATACCTGGCTGGGCACGGTGGCTCGCGCCTGTAATCCCAGCACTTTGGGAAGCCAAGGCGGAGGAATCACAAGGTCAGGAGTTCAAGACCAGTCTGGCCAACAAAGTGAAACCCTGTCTCTGTTAAAAATACAGAAATTAGCCAGGTGCAGTGGTGTGCGCCTGTAGTCCCAGCTACTCGGCAGGCTGAGGCAGGAGAATCACTTGAACCCAGGAGGCAGAGGTTGCAGTGAGCTGAGATGGCGCCACTGCACTCCAGCCTGGGCGACAAAGCGAGACTCCGCCTCAAAAAAACAAAAAAAAAAAACAAAAAACAAAAAAAAGATACACATGCAGCTCTAACCAGCTTCTACTTAGTTGGAGATTCTCATGTGGTCACTATGTAGCTGTGATTCACAGTCCTAGTTTTAAGACACTGAATACCTCTGGTTATACAAAAAGATGTAAAAATTGATTTAAAAAAAGTAGCTGGGCAGGTGGCACACGTCTATAGTCTCAGCTACCGAGGAAGCTGAGGCAGGGGGATTGCTTGAGCCCAGGAGTCCAAGACCAGCCTGGGTAACATAGTGAGATGCTCTTTTTTTTTTTTTTTAAATAAAGATAGACTTAATTCACTTTTAATTAAAAACACAAACATATTAGAACGAATGAACAATATGTTGTAACTGCACAGAGGATGAGAATCGCTTTCCCAAATAAAAAGCTCACCCAGCCAGACCTGCCCTGCGTGGACTTCCTGGAGAGCGATGCCCCAGGGAATCTCCCTTATCATACTGCTTGCACGCTTAGCATCAGCCACCCGCCTCCAGCCGTTTGATTTCCTGAGCAGGGATGCAAATTGTGATTCGGTTTTCCTTTTAGGAGGTTTTCCTTTTAGGAGTCATGGGCCTGTGTGGGCAGAAGCAGGTCCCTCAGGAGGGACACCCGTAAACAGCCCTCCCCATGACTGATTGTAGCTGACCACCTGTGCTTGGGTGTATGTGCCGGCCGACTGTGTACCAGGGCCTGGTCTCGTGCTGTCGGCCGGGTTTGCGCGTAATCTGCTGCGTTATGAACTGTTATGCAGCAATTAGAATGTAAATCAGAAGCTCCTTGGCAGACTGGGAGTTTACACAAAGGGGAGGCAAGAGCATGAACGTATTCTGGGGGGAAGATGGCCTAAAATGTTTACGTTTGCCGCCGTAACTACCTCTTACATTTCTCTCACATGCGCTGTGTTCACGTGGAGGTGAACGGTGCTCTGATGTCTTCTCTCCTCTTAGCAGCCCGCACTCCTATGGGTCTAGTTCTCCGCCTCTGCGTGAATTCCCAGGGCGTTGCCTTCTCACATGTTTCATTTTCTGAGCAGGAAGCCATGTCAGCAAGCTGCCTGCGTGGCCTGTCCTTTTCTGGCAGTCCAGGGAGGCTCTGCCGTTTCAGTAAGTGGCTTTTAATATCATTGTCAACGTGAGCAGGTGCCCTGAGACCCAGTAACAGAGCCAGGCAGGCTCACTGATGGTTACTCAGATGCCGACTCTGGAAGAGAATCAGGACAAAGCCGGGGCTCCAAGGAGGAGCAGAACTGGGCTCCATCGTCGTTTCGTAGGCTTTGAGGTCAAGGACAGGAACAGCAGTCTTGTGGCTGGAAGCAGCAGAGCTTGACAAGAGGAAGCCTGTGCGCTGTGCGGAGCCACTGCCAACAGGAGATGGGGTCCTGCTGGCAGCTTTTCTGGAGAAGGGTGGTGTTGGAAAGGAACTGCTGTGGTTTGCTTCAGACCGTGGTGCACCTGGAATGTGTCCGCGGGAAAACGTTGAGGTTTGAGTACAATAGCACAGCGCAGACACTGGCGACATCGGTCTGGTTTTGGCACAAAGTCACACGGAGCGATGGGCCCAGTGTATGGGGAAGTTGGGGGAGCCAGGAAACAGCCAAGTCCGGCCTCTGTGCCGTGCCTCAGCTGGAGGGGTTCTGCATTTTACTTAGTTGAAAACTGAACCCTAAGAGTTTAGAATTTTTTTTTAAGACACAACATTTGAAGCCTCTGAGTGAATCGCTGAGGGGGCTTCGAGAGTTCCGTGTATCTCAGCGCTGCCTTTTCTTCCTGCTGCTCTGAGGCTCACATCACCCTGGAAAGACTGTGTTCTCCCTCTGCGGCTTGGCCCTGGGCTGGGCCTCTGTGGGCTCTGCAGGGAGTGGGGGTCTCTCTCCTGCTTCTCCTACCGGGCTCCTTCTGTGACCTGTTCCGTGATCTCTCTCTCCTCTGACAGCATCTGCCCAAAGCCCAGGTGCCGCTTAGAGCTGGTCCCTCAGGC
>NW_012116466.1:860035-861273 GCF_000951035.1 Colobus angolensis palliatus
AAAGGATCCTGTATTTAATACCATAATCAAGTGGAATTCATCCCAGGGTGCAGAGATACTTCACTATAGACAAATCTATAAATGTCATGTCAATAGAATACAGGACCAAAACCATGTGATCATCTCAACAGATGCAGAAAAAGCACATGACAACATTCAGCATCATTTTATAACAAAGCTCCCATCAAATTAGATGTAGAAGAAGTGTTCCTCAACACAATAAAGGCCATACGTGACGCACCCACAGTGAATACCATACTCAATGGTGAAGAGTTGAAGGCCTTCTTCTAAGATTAGGAACAAGACAAGGGTGCCTACTCTATCCAACGTAGTACGGAAGTCCTAGCCAGAGCAGTTACGCAAGAGAAAGAAATAAAAGGCATTCAAATTGAAAATGAAGTTAAATTGTCTCCGTTTGCTAGCAACATGATCTCATATATAGAAAATCCTAAGGTTCTGTTGGAACTGATAAATAAATTCAGTCAAGTTGCAGGATACAAAGTCAACAGACAAAGGTCAGGAGCATTTCTATACACTAACAAGGAACTATGTGAAAAAGAAACCAAGAAAACAATTCCGTTTACAGTAGCTGCCTCCAAAATGCTTAGAAATACATTTAACCAAGAAAGTGAAATATCTGTACAATGACAACTATAATTACACTGAAGAAGAAATAACGGAAGGACATTCTGTGTGCATGGATTGGAAGAATTAATATTGTTAAAATGTCCATCCTGCCCAAGGTGATCTACAGACTCAGTGCAATCCCTATCAAACTTCCAGTGACATTTTTCACAGAGTAGCGTGGCCCTTTGGTTGGGAAGACTATAGATGCCAGTTGAAATGGCTTCGGATGCACATGACAAACTGTTGGAATGTGGGACTCTTCCAAAAGGAGAGCAGGAGTGCAGGACTTTTCCAGAAAGGCTGGTGGCTTTGTGCAGAGAAATGGCATCTAAGCGTATTTGTAAAGCTTTCTCCTCTATGTTAGGGTCGGGAGCTGCAGGCCACCCGTGTGCAGAGCCAAGTCCAGCTGAGCCTTCCCACAGGTTTGCTTACATTTGCTGGGCGACCCCAGCCTGGCTGGAGATGCAAGGGAGCCCCTTTGTACCTTGTAATGATTTCTCTCTAGAGCAGTGCAGATGTTCGCAGGGATGATGTCAACTGCCACAGCAGCTGGAATTCTATTCTATCTGCAAACTTTTATTTGCTGGCTTGGAATCATTAGTTAATTGGAC
>NW_012116466.1:862968-863987 GCF_000951035.1 Colobus angolensis palliatus
AAAAAAAAAAAAAAAAAAAAAGCTCTATTTTAAAGAAAAGTCAAAGGGAAAAAGACCACCTGTGTTTGCTCTGCCCTAATTCAAATTGCCGTCATTTTCCTTTGTTCCTGTCTAGTCTCTATTATGAACATGCTGCTCAAGTTTTTATTCATTCTTAATGGCTTTATGATATTTCATTTAGCTGGTCTTTTTTTTTTTCTTTTAAATCCAATCTTTCCCTTATTGGGGGATGTGTTAAGGTCAGGCCTCGGTGAGCCTCTCTGCCCAGGTGGTCTCTTCTTCTGAAGTCTTTTCTGGAATAATTCTGGGAGTGGGCTCGCCCTGTGGGAGAGGAACATTTTTATAACTTGACAGGTGTAGCTGAGATGCCTCCCAGAGGGGAGACCCGCCTCTCCTCCGGCAGCTGTGCACGTAGGCTTGTTCCCAGCAGCCTGGCCAGGGTGGTCCACCCGGTGTTTCTCATCTTCTTTGCCCGGAGCACTGACTCCTGCGCGTCCTCTCAGAAGGCTCTTGACAGGACGGGTGTTTTATGGGCGTGATTCAATGTCCTCTTGCATCAGTTCAGTGTGGTGGTGTTCAATCAACCCTTGTAGCGTTAGCAAAATTTGCTCAAGTCATTCCGCAGGAATGCCTGTGTCTTGCTTCCAAGAAAGCTTGTAAGTGCTGGCAACAGGCCGAGCAGCTCCCAAACCTGACCACAAGCCTCTGAGTAATTGTGGGGCAGCACTTAGCAGTCTTTTATTTTCGACTTATTAAAGTCTCATCTTGGCCTCACCTTCTCCCTGGAAGGTGGCGTGGGTGGGGACCGCTGGGTCAGATCTTTTTCACCCTTGCCATGGAGCCAGTTTCCTGTTGCATGTGGGAGAAGCAACATGTGGTGAAGAGTATAGAAAATGAAAACATGTGGGTACAGTATGTATAAGTGGAGGGAACAAACTCACAATTCTGGCTAGTTTCTCATGAGAGTCTCATGAATCATTCTGATAGTTCTCAATATAAACTTAATCTAGGCTGGGCAC
>NW_012116466.1:864252-887452 GCF_000951035.1 Colobus angolensis palliatus
CCCATCGCTACTAAAAATACAAAATTATCCAGGTGTGGTGGCTCACACCTGTAATCCCAGCACTTTGGGAGGCCGAGACGGGTGGGTCACTTGAGGTCAGGAGTTTGAGGCCAGCCTGACCAACATGGAGAAACCGTGTGTCTACTAAAGATACAAAATTAGCTGGGCATGGTGACGCATGCTTGTAATCCCAGATATTCGGAGGCTGAAGCAGGAGAATCACTTGAACCCGGGAGGCGGAGGTTGTAGTGAGCCAAGATCCCACCATTGCACTCCAGCCTGGACAGCAAGAGTGAAATTCCATCTCAATAATAATAATAAGAAGAATAGACTTGATCTTTAACTCTGTAACTCCCTGTAGCGTTTGCAAGCGTTGGATGTTTCTCAGAGGGAGAGTCTAGTACCCTGGCTCATGCTCGAGTTAGTTCTATACAAGTGATTGTTCTTGTCTGGGTCAGTCCTTGAACGTCTCTGGAGATGAGGAAATCACCGAGATTTAACTTTGTTCCATCCTTTCTTTCACTAGAGACTGAGGTGGACGTGCTGGTGTGATTCTTTCTTCTTGGCCACTGCCCCGGGGTGATCTACACGAGCCCAGTGCTTGCTTCACGTCGCCCTTGTAGGGCCGAAGGTGGCAGAGAACTCTCCTTCTCACTCTTGCATTTCTTTATTTGACACTCACCTAAGATAAAACATTTTGTGACTCCTGACTCTTAATTTTTCTCCTGTTTCTCAGTTGACAGTGGACTTATGCCCAAACTTTGGCTGAGGAGTGGAAGGACTTGAATAGAACCTCATCCAAATTCCTGGGTAGCAAGTCTGTGTTCCTAGTGCTGATGGTAGTAGTAAAGTTATGGTAGTGTTTGCACAAGAAAACTGTGAAAATTCAGGACCAAGTTTGAGGAAAAAGTAGAGCAAACCAAAATAGATCAAAAGCTGGGAATTAGTAAAAAAGAAGTGAATGAAGAAGAATGATATGGAGAAAAATGAGAAAAACAAATGAAAATGAGGGCATGCAAAAAATACATGATCCAGAAAATTAAATCTAGGAATGGGATGATTATAGAGAAGGAAAGATGATTCTGTGTCGCTGGTAATCAGTAGAGGAGATAGTCACGGAGGACTTACCCATCAAATATCGTGTGCCTCCAGCACACAAGTTTCTCTGGGACTGTCTGAAGGACCAGAGTAAGTGCCACAACATCTGTGACCCTTTGCTATTGTTAATTGTTAGATGTGTCTTGCTTCCTCCTCTCACCACCCCACCAAGAAACAAAAGTGCTTGATCCAAGATCCCTGAGGGCATCTGTCCCCTGAGAGGGTCAGCTTGGCCAGGCTACAGCATCCAGTCACTCAGTCAAACTCAGTCTAGATGTTGCTGGGAAGGTATTTGGTAGATAGTTGACTTTAAGTAAATGAGATTGTTCTCCATAGTCTGGGTGGGCTAAATTCAGTTCATTGAAAGGCCTTGCAAGCAGAACTGAGATCTCCCTAAGGAAGGAGAAATGCCACCTGCAGCCTGTGGGTAGTTCCTGCCTGGAGTTGCCGGCCTGCCTTCCTGAAGTCCTGTCCATGGCTTTCTGACTTGCCAGGCCCACAGTCCCATGAGCCAATTCCTTGAAATAAAACTCTTGATGTATGTATGTATATGTGTGACTCTTATGGCTCTGTCTGGTAGAACCCTGAGTGATACATCCCTAAACCTTTCATTCTACTTAATATTTGTGTCATAGCAGTTGGGTATGTGATTAACTATCTTGCATTTTCTCCTTCACGGATGACAGTCTTGTGGCAGCCTGGGCATTTTCTCCCACCACATCAGGTGCAAAGTATATGCCCCAGCTATCCATGTGTTACTTGACTGTGGAAAAATCTCAGGTTTTAACTAAGGAAGCAGAAGTATGAAGTTTTTCAATACAAGGGGTTCCTTAACACTGTCTGGGATCGCTTTGCCCAACAGTTTTCAGGACGTGAAACCAGGTTTTGAAATAACAGTGATCGTAGTGTTCATTGCTTTGTATGATTTTTTTTTTTTTTTTTTTGAGACAGAGTCTCACTCTGCCGCCCAGGCTGGAGTGCTGTGGCCGGATCTCAGCTCACTGCAAACTCCGCCTCCCGGGTTCACGCCATTCTCCTGCCTCAGCCTCCCGAGTAGCTGGGACTACAGGCGACTGCCACCTCGCCCGGCTAATTTTTTGTATTTTTTAGTAGAGAAGGGGTTTCACCGTGTTAGCCAGGATGGTCTCGATCTCCTGACCTCATGATCCGCCCGTCTTGGCCTCCCAAAGTGCTGGGATTACAGGCTTGAGCCACCGCGCCCGGCCGCTTTGTATGATTTTTAAAGAATCTTTTCCTTGTATGTGTGACTTGATAATTGTACCATACAATGGAGTAAGTACTGATTGCTAAGCTGATCAATGTTAACGGAACCACAGAAAGACTGGGCCCAGCTAGGGTTCCCATCCCCGCACAGCTGTGCTGCCCGCCACCTGTTCCAAGGGATGGTTTGTCAGTTCCCTGTTTCAACAGAAGCACTTGTTTATGTGAATAGCATAAACACATGGATAGCTGGGGCATGTACTTTGCACCTGATGTGGTGGGAGAAAGTGCCCAGGCTGAGAGGAGCCATAAGACTGTCATCCATGGAGGAGAAGATGCAAGATAGTTAATGACATACCCAACTGCTGTGCCACTTGTATATAAGCAAATGATTATTTATCATTGTTATGATAATATTAGGTCACAGATGTCACAAGGCTTTGGGTGGAATTGAGCTCAGTGGCAAAATTAAGCAACCTGAGCTTCAAAGCATCCTATATGGGAAAGCTTTAGTTCGGCACCAAGTGCAGCAGGGGAGACTCAAATGTTTGCCTTGGGGACATGAAATCCTAGTTGTGGAGCTTCTCAACCGAATGCCTTGTGGTCTTTTTCTTTCTCTGTATTTAGCTTCTTGGTAAAAACTCAAGCTTTAAGAAACTATTTCAGAAATTCAAACGGGCAGAAAGGAGGAGTGAGGAAGGGGAAGAAGTATCAAAACGTTTTCCCCTTTTCTGACTTGTTCTACTGTGAATAGTGACCGAGGGAAGACCGACAGCCCTCCTCTAGACGAAATCAGGCAGAGCTGAGAACATGGCGTTGGAGGGAGTGTGGCTCCTCCCGCGTCATGGGGCAGCATGGAGAACCCTTCTCAGGCATGAGTCGGGGGCTCTTAGCTCAGATGATACAAACCAAAAAGGAACTACTCTTGGGGGACTCGCCTTTTTTCTATTTTGCAATCCTAAAAGTGATTTTTTAAAAATCAGCTCTAAAAATACTCAATACGATTCTAAAAGAGCCAAGCCAAATAACGTTGCAAGTATAGGGTGCTTCCATATTTGCATACTTCCCAGTTTGAATACTAAAATGAAAACTTGGGCCTGTTTGGAATGTTGGCCTGGAAACCAAGGGTGAGGGAGAGTCTGCAGGCCGCCTGGCTGCCTTTCACAGCGTTCCAGAGCATTCCAGAGCCCACGGGGTGCGAGGGGCCACAGCCCAGGCCTTCCAGCAGCCTGGAGAGAGGGCAGGGAGCCACCCTTCCGGCCTCCAGACCTCCTGCCACAGGATTATAGACGGTTCCGGGCGTTTCTGTAGATCTCCCCCCACCCCACGATGCGCCTGACCCCTTACAGCTTTGCTGTTGGGAGTGAAAGGAGGCGACCCTCCTCACCTTTGCAGTGACCTGCACAGACTGATTCGCTTTCCTTAGCACACAGTGAACGTGTGGTAGGGTGATTTAGAACTCGCAGGAAACCCGTGAGATCCCATTTCACCCCACCAGATTAGCCATACTTTGCAAGGGTGAGGACCCCAAGCGTGGCGAGGCTGAGGCGCGACGGGACCTCTTCCACACCGTGCTGGAGGCCGGGCCGCAGCGAGGGGGAGACGCACGCTCTGGGCCCTGTGCGCGTGTCCCTGGCTGCCCGACTCGCAGGAGCCCCAGACTAGCCACAGGCTCACGGCCGCAGGGTGGGAGAGTCAACTCAGGTCCCTGCATGAAGGAGAGGGACACACGAGGCAGGTTAATCTGAGAAACAGGGTGGTGAGACACAAGTCAGGCCAGAACGCGCGCTCAGTGATTGCGTTTACAGGAGGATGAGAAACGGACCAGAAGCAAACGCTGCGGTTGAGGAATGTGGACACGGGCGGCCGGTCTAAAGCGGGACAGCCGCAATCGCAGAGGGCAGGTGCGGGCCAGAAGCGGGCGGAGTCTGCGGCGGTCGAGGCCGGGGGGTGGGGGGGTTTGCTTTGTAACTCTTCTGGAAACGTGGACCGTGGCTTGTTCAGTCTCGATACGTTTGTGTCCCATGTGCGCAAACAAAACGCAACGCAAAGTGGCTGTCCAAAAGGGAGTTGCGGGTCCCAGTGAGTGGCCCTGGCCCTCGCCTGTGGCGTGGCTCCGGCGGTCCTGGCTCCGGGCCGGCCCCTGCTCCCGCCTCGCCTGCGCGCTCTCCGCAGACGCAGGTGTCTACGCCGCTCACGGATCCGAGGCACCGGGGTGTCGCCCGCCGCAGCCGGTTGAGGGGCACGGCGGGGGTTTTGAACCCCTTTTCTCGCCTCTTGGGGGACCCCTGGGGCTGCCCTGGAGGCCCAGGCACCTGGAAGCCAGGCCCAGGCGCCCCAGGCTCGCAGGAGGGCAGAGCGCGCCTCCCTGCAGGCCGCTGTGCCGGTCCCCGCAGAGCGCTCCGGCCGAGCAGGCCCCCAGCTCCGGGACGGCCTCTGGGCAGAGACAGGCTCTGCCCGCGCCCTGGGGAGGGAGACGCCCTGTGGACCACCGGCCGGGGCCCGTGGCTGGGGCCGGGTGCGCGCGTGGGGAGGTGCCCCGGGGTAGGGAAACCGGGCCCAGCCGAGGGCAGGCGGGGCCGCCCGGGCCGCGATGGGAAGGGCGGGCCGCACCGTCCGCGGTCGGGCTCTCGCAGGCGGGCGGGCGCTGCTGCCTCTGTCCCATCCCACCGAGCTGCGGGAAAACACAGCGCCCAGACGGATCCGATGAGACCCGGGGCGGCGGATTCCGCGGAGTGCTGCCCGGCTGGGCCGTGAAGGCGCAGGGAAAAGGTGGCAGCTTCCCTCCGCCCGCCCTCCTGGCGGTGGAAAGGCCCAAGGGGGAGGCATCCTCCGACGGGAGGGGCAGATCATTATCTGCGCTTCCCTGCCTCCACCCCGAAGCCACGTGAGGCCAAGGAACACAGGTGGCTGATCAGACGTCCAACCTCAACACGTAACAACTTGCCTCTTGCTTTGAAATTTACATTGCAGAAGATTCTAGGGCCCCACCTTAGCAAGCAAACCCATGGTTCTAAGCTGCATTTCATCAAAGAATATCACTTTTTACGAACTCATTAAAAGTTGAACAAGGCCAGACTTGCAGGCGGGTGAAGCCTGGAGAGCACCTTCCCACGTCTTTTGATGGCTCTTATCTTACTCCTCCCGGGTCCTAGGCAGAAATCTAGAAAATCCTTCCTGCCCTTTTCCTAGGATGCCCCCTCCTCGCGCTCCCCTTGTCCTCAGCCTCTCCCACTCCCTGCAGCTGCAGGCTGTCCGTTGGTTGTAGGGTGAGATGAGGAGGCAGGGAGGTCAAGAGGAATTGATTTCAAACCCTAGTGGATTGCAGGGATGGAAACGGTGAAATTGTGTTTGACCATTTCACACACACAAAAAAACATATATATATAAAAATGATTTTTTTTTTGAGACCAAGTCTCACTCTGACGCCCAAGCTGGAGTGCAGTGGCGCGATCCCAGCTCACTGCAACCTCTGCCTCCTGGGTTCAAACGATTCTTGTGCCTCAGCCTCCTGAGTAGCTGGGACTAGAGGCATGCACCACCATGCCCAGCTAATTTTTTATATTTTTAGTAGAGACAGGGTTTCACCATGTTGGCCAGGCTGGTCTCGAACTCCTGACCTCAGGTGATCTCCACACCTCGGCCTCTGAAAGTGCTGGGATTACAGGCATGAGCCACCACGCCAAGCCATTTATAACATACAATAATATTATAGTTTTGTCATGCAAAATTCAATCAAAATACTATCATAGGTTGAGCATCCCTAATCTGAAAATCCAAAATCCAAAATGCTCCAAAATCCAAAACTTTTTGAGCACTGACATGAGATAGCGATACCTTTGCTTTTGTGATGGTTTTGTGTACACAAACTAGTTCATGCACAAAATTATTGAAAATATTGTGTAAAATTACCTTCAGGCTCGGTGTATATGAAACATAAATAGATTTTGTGTTTATTCTCAGGCCCCATCCCCAAAATATCTCATTATGCATATGCTGATATTCCAAAATCTGAAAAATATCAGCCATCCAAAACACTTCTGTTCATAAGCATATTAGATAGATGGTACTCAGCCTGTATAGTGCTTTGGAGAAGATTTTGGGATCCTGCTCTAAAGACGTCAGGATGGAAGTGGTGGTCATGAAATTGTCTTTTTACAGAACTCATCTATGCCGCCCATTTTCTCCATGTAGGAAGGAATCGTGTCTCCTAGCGACCTGGACCTTGTCATGTCAGAAGGGTTGGGCATGCGGTATGCGTTCATTGGACCCCTGGAAACCATGCATCTCAATGCAGAAGGTAAGCATCTGGGGCCAGGATAGGAATCCCATTCTGTTTAGTGTTGTCGTGGGTTTTGTAAACCATCACGTTTTGCCTTTTCTTACAACTGAATAGAGACAGGAGGATATATAGGAGATGACGGCCAGCCCTGGTGTTTCACAGACAAGGCAGGGATGCGAAACGCTGTGTACTGAGATGTCAATCCATGCGGAGTGCGTGCACCGCAGGGCTCCGTGTGGTGCATGCTGCTCAGATGAGAGCTCGAAAGAAGAGAGGTGGGTGATGTCACGGAAACTTCGGTGCATGTCACCCAGCCTGGCAGAAGGGAAAGTGGTAGTTTGCTGAGGAAGATGATGACATTATTTACAGAGGCAAGAAGAAAAGACAGGGGGCTGACTTAACCCTTAACCTGCAGGGACCTCTGCTGGATATATCTTCTGCCCAAATATGAGCGAGATTTTCTTCTAGAAGGCTAGGGAGCCTACAGTGAGGGCTTCCACAGGCTGCGAGCTGGGGAGGGGCCTGTGGGTGGGACAGACCAGACACTGGCCAGATGCCGCCTCCAGAAGGCTTGGGGGGAATTAGGTCTGAGCCCTTTATCTGTGATCTGGTAACTCTAAAGGAAAGATGACTTGAGAAGGACAAGAAGCTTCCAAGAATGAAACTCTGTCAACAGATTTTAATTGATCCAAAAAGAAGATGTCATTTGATAACCAGTAAAACTTATAGCAAATTAAAATGAAGTAAATTTTTAAAACTATGTATAAAATCTGGAGAGAGATGTAACCTAGATGTTATTATTGCCAGCTATCTCTTGGTACTGAGATTGTTAAGTAACTTTTAGTATCTTTTTGCTTGTCTGTGTTACAAATTTCTACAGTTACTATAGATTAATAATAATATTACTAACTTGGAAAACGTGTAGAAAGAGAAAAGAACTATTGTTTGCAGCTCCATGGTCTGCATTTAACAAAGGATACTGAGAAGCTGGGGCTTATCTAGAAAAAAGTGAGCAGAGTCTCTTGTATGTCTCTCGGTCTGTATCTTTTGTGGGGTGGAAGTGGAAATGGCAAGCAGACAGACAGGTTTGGGCTCAGTACATGGCAGGAAGAACTTTCTAGTAACAGGAGCTGATGTCCAGGAAAGGTCCATGCTTTAAGTGGGTAAGCTGAGCAGGGGACTTGGTTGCCTGCCTGTGGGAGGTTTAGATGTTGAGCGGAAGCTCCCTCTGTGAGAGGGGAAGTTAACAGTTTGTGACCTCTCTCAGTCTGTTTGACTTCAGTTCTATAATTTCAGTATTACATTTTGGTAATAGTTCAGTCAATTTTCACAGTAGTTAATGAAATATGCTGTCTGATGAATAATTCAAGGCAGCTTTACTAGACCTGTTCCTGCACATAGCAGGTGCACAGATGATTTCTGAAGTGGATGGGCCGTGTGTTCTCTGCTTCAGTCCTTATCAGAATCAAGCTAAGAGGAGCTAAGAGGAGTGGAGGGAAGAGGGGAATCTGCTCCAGCACTTGTGTGTTAGTTTTATGGGAAGATAACCACTAAATAAAGGAAGATAAAGTAGAGAAAGACGGCCTCATGCAATGAAACGAGAGTCTTGTTGTATGATTAACACAAAGTCTTAGATCATTTCAAACAGTGTTTTCAACCAGAACCTCAAAACTTGTGAGCGTATTTAAGCATTTGAAATGTATTCACATTTGTATATATATTTAAGCATTTGAAAGGTATAGAAATTTATACATTTGAAATGTATATAGACGCTGCCTGATAACCACTGTGTTTCTCTTTCTTTCTTTTTTTCTTGAGAAAAATAAGATAATTGAGGTATCATAATAAATAGATAGGGACAGAACTGAGAACAGCTTTGACTTTCAAACAAATAGAAACAGAAGCCAATGAAACCAGAAACTCAAGAATCAAATAGAGTGGCAGACAGGAAGGAGGCCCATAACAATTTTTCAAACAAAGCAGATATGATAAGAAAACCTAATTGGCTTCATATGATAACGGTGGACGGATGTCGTTTTCAACTTCAGAGCATTCCAAAGACCAGAGTTGGAGAGTTATAAGATCTGGCTGGGAACCCGTAGAAATGTTCATCATTCTTCCCTGTGTCACCCAGAATATATCAAGATTGGAGTTGGGAGACTTTTTCTTCTTTTCTGATACTGTTTTCATAAAGCCAGCATCTCAGGTGAAGGGTAGTTATTAGCCTGAAAAGCTACCGTTTATCTAGAACTAGTGCAAATATTTTAGGATTTATTTTTAATCTAATGAAATAGTGTCTGAGAAACAGGAGGCCAGCGCGCCATTGCCTTTTGGCTCCTTTTACAAACAATACCCCTGAAGGACGTGCCCGCAGAATGGTGGTTCTGGCCTGTGGGGCCAGCGGGCCGACTCCTTGCCCTGGCTTTCCAGCCTACTGGCTGTATAACCTTGGGCAAGTGACTTACGTTCACTGCATCTCAGTTTCCCCATCTGTGAAATGGGGACAACAGTAACTGCTTCCTCAGGGTGGTGTGAGAATTGAACCAGATGGAAGCTCTTAGCTGGATTGCTGGCACCTATTAAGTCCTTAATAAATGTTGTATTCAAACAGCGTTTTGTCTTGTTTGTTTCATGTACTACTTTTCTAGTTTTTTGTTGTTGTTGTTTTATTTTTAGTTTTTAAAATTCTTCCGAAAAGATTCACAAGTGCAGAGAGAGGAATAAATACAGATTAGGGTTTTTGCTGTGGCGTGGAGAAGCCCCTGGAGCCAGGTACCTAGGGTTTCCAGCCGGGTTTATTTCTCTGCTAAGCTTTAGACTCACAGGTCGGTAGAGACAAACTGCTCTGTCTCGTCCCTGGTGCTGTTTGGGTTCCTCCTGCGTTTTGTTCCACTTGAAATGAGGACATCTCGGAATCTGGCAGCATGGAAATCACCTCCAGGGGAAGTGGATGTTTATTTACCATTTTGCCTCACAGATTTCCTCTCCTGTGTAGATACTTGCCTTTTTAAAAACTGAGATGCCTGGTGGCTAGTGGGTTTGGTTGGTTGACGGGAAGTGATTTGCCAGCCAGTGGAAGAAGGTGAGCCGATGGGCAGGGACTTGGTGAGGTAAGGTGAGGGGCCCAGGTCGGTTCTGCCTCCCCTACCCTGGGCAAGTCCTCACTCAGGTGGGAATTTGATCCTGAGAAGAGGAATGAGATAATGTCGCTCTGTGCTTTGAGGCATTTTTGATCTTCCTTAATGAGTTCTGTGAAACCCTGTCTCCAAAAAGCAGGTGATTCACATAGGTATGGGTTCATAGCTGTATGAAAGAAAGCCAGACTTCCCCGGTATGGGTGGTGATTAGGGCTCTCCAAGGAGCTGATGTCTGGAATCCCTCCTAGTGGCTGTGGCCTCGGGCTGGGGTCAAGGCCTCCTCTGGTGCCTGCTTCATACATGGGAACAGAAAGGATTCCTGCCTGTGCACCTGGGCACGCACTCAAACCCGCTGTCCCTCAGAGGCCCACAGCCCAAGGCTCCCAAGTTAGAAAGCAGCAAGTTAAGCTACATCCAATCTCACGAGAATCAATTCTTTTTTCTACGTTTTTTCTTTTTCTGGATAAGCATCTCTTAAGAAATTAGGTTCAGAATCTTCTAAAAAGCCAAGCTGTACAAAGATTTTGGAAGAATTGGAACTCAGAAGGACAGAGGGCGTGGAAGCATAGAAGAAAAAACACAGGGGAGGCTGGATTAGATAGAAACCGTGGGGAAGGGCCGACCAGGGGGATCGAAAGTGACGTGGGCTGTGTTGTGTTTTTCCTATTTCCAAAGAAATTGGCATTTTAGAGTAATTTACACCCAATTCCCCTCTTATGGTGTAGAGAAACCAAAATAATTGTTGAAAATAAATTATACCTCCCTAAAACGGAAGCGGGGGGAGTTGCAAAGAACAATCACAGTCATAAGTTTACTGGAACATGGTTGTAAATAATCAGGCAGATGCAGGTCCTGAGTCTAAGTCACGGCGACCTCCTGCCCTCGGAGCACCCGGAGGCTGCACCCATCTCATGGTGAGCACGTGGTATGGGAGCCTGAACTTGGTCACGGACACTGAGGGCTCTTCGTCCCAACAGTATGTTACAAGAAGTTTTTATATCACTAAGCTTGACATTTCAAAGGGTTTCCTGAATAAAAATGGGGAAAAGTATGAATTGCACTATCATGAATTCCAGCATTATAAGTTTTAAAGGGACATTTATTTCTACAAAACAGAGTAAAATATTCTGTTTTGTAGAAATAAAACACCGAGAGAGAAGAACTATTTGAAGCAAATAAATTGCAACCCAATGATTTTAGGCTTTCACATCAACATAGGTCAATCAAAACTAAACCCCAAAGATGATGTTTGTTTGTTTATTTTTTTGCTTTTTGAGCGTATCTGGTACTGATGGTTCGTATTCTAGGTTGATCATCCGCAGTTTTTGTGGGGAGTGGGAAGCTGAGCTGAGGCAGGCTCTGCACATTCTGCGGCTTCCTCTGCCCCCGTGTTATCGTTGTACGCGGACTGGCCAGTTGTTGAGCCTTTAAGGGTTTGAAAGATGTGGGAAACGGGTCAGGGTCGCAGCAGTAGCCCAGCCTGTGTCCTCCATGGCGCCCACAACTAGAAACGCCGCCTCCTCCTCTTCCAGGATCCCGGCCCTGGCTTCTGACTTGACTTGCTAAGCACAGGCCAGCACCGGCCCATTCGCCTCCAGGCAGCAGGGAGGGGAGGAATGTGAGGGAGAGTGAGTCTGCGGGGCCCCGCGGGTCGGGGCAGGCTGGTGCCGAGTGGGGGGCGTGACTGGCCTGCGCTTTCCCCTGGGCGCACCCCATTCTTGCGCAGTCAGCCTAGCCCATTCGGCTCCCTCTCTCTTGCTGCAGGATAAGCTTCTTCCTGTGTCTTTTCACCAAAGTCCCAGGGCCCTCTCCTTAGAATCTGAGAAATCATCGCTCCCCAAGACTGGGGAGCAGCAGCAGGAGCATGGGGAGCGCGCATGGGGGCTTGTGCAGCTGAGCGCCTGGCTCCATCCACCCAAACCAGCAAGGCACAAGCCAACATGAGCTCTCCAACCAGTGCTTTAAGTACCTGCAGCCTTGACCGTACCCAATACAGTGGGGTCTCACTCTGTCACCCAGGTTGGAGTGCGGAGATGCTATCTCGGCTCACCACAGCTCAGTGCTAACTGAGATCTGTGGCCTAACAGCGAAATAAGTGATGGGTTTACCTGAGATCTGACATCTTTAATTCTTGGAAAATGCGTTTAAGCGTTGTACACAAATAACCTTGTACATGGCTGGAGGAAACACTTTTGGTGACATTAGGACTTACTGTGGTAGCCTACAAATCCGTGTGTGAACGCAGGCCAACCGGAGTGTCCCGTGAGATCGTGAGATGCAGCAGCAGAGGTGGCATGCGAGGTCTGAGGGACCTGGCACTTTTTTTTTTTTTTTTTGAGATGGAGTCTCGCTCTGTTGCCTAGGCTGGAGTACAGTGGCGTGATCTCAGCCCACTGCAACCTCTGCTTCCCAGGTTCAAGCAATTCTCCTGCCTCAGCCTCCCAAGTAGCTGAGATTACAGGCACCAGCCATGCCACCTGGCTGATTTTTTGGTGTTTTTAGTAGAGGTGGGGTTTCACCATGTTGGCTAGGCTGGTCTTGAACTCCCAGCCTCAGGTGATCTACTTGCCTTGGCCTCCCAAAGTGCTAGGATTACAGGCATGAGCTACCGTGCCTAGCCAGGCCCAGCACTTTTTGACATTCGAACACCCAGGAGCCAGTGTGGACAGCGGGTAATGGGGAGGGTTACTTCTCCAGTGCCAGCAGGCCCATACACATTCCCCAGCTCTGTCTTGTCTTCACAGGAAGGGAGGAGTATAGCTTATCTGACCCCAGGGTGAAACTCGCTGAATGCATTTCTGAGTTTAACTAAGAATGTTTTTTCTGAGATTGTGGATTCTTGTCTTCATGCAATTCCAGGTATGTTAAGCTACTGCGACAGATACAGCGAAGGCATGAAACATGTCCTAAAGACTTTTGGACCCATTCCAGAGTTTTCCAGGGCCACCGCTGAGAAGGTTAACCAGGTGTGTAGACTCACTGTGGAGAAGCATGTCAGCCACCTGGAGCACTTGCCGCCCTTCACCTCTGCGGTGGGTGGGCCTGCATCTGCAGCTGGAATCTTGGCCCTTGAGCTCGGTGTTTCCTCGTTCGTAACTTCGTTCATGCTTCCATCATGTCACCAGGACACCTTAAGGACAGGGGTGACCAGTGAACTGGTAGCTCATTGTGACTTGTCTCTGAGGGACTGAGGTCTTTCAAGATTTGGAAAGCTGCCATTCATTGAGGGTTTACTGCTTTTGTCTTTGAAAGCAGTTTCTGCACAGTTTGCATAAATAAGAGCAATAATTACACTCCTGGTAAATTATTTCCTCTTTATTGTCCTTTTTTTCCTTCTCCTTCTCGCAGGACATGTGCGTGAAGGTCCCTGATGACCCAGAGCACTTAGCTGCCAGGAGGCAGTGGAGGGACGAGTGCCTCATGAGACTTGCCAAGTTGAAGAGTCAGGTGCAGCCCCAGTGAATTTCTTGTAATGCGGCTGCCACTCCTCTCACTGGAGGCCCGATTGAGGAACACCGGAAGCTCTTCATCAGCCCTCTGTGACACAGGTAGCAGCCCACGGAGATCCTAAGCTGGCTGTCTTGTGTGCAGCCCGAGTGCGGTGGTGCAGGCCGGTGGTCTGCCCGTCACTTTGGGGCATAGCCCTGGGCCTGGCGGCACAGCAGCACTTGTGTTCTCGGGGCTGTCGATTTCCTGCCACCTGGGCAGATAATCTGGAGATTTTCACTTTTGCTTTTCAGCCTGATTACATATGACTATATTCTACAGCCAGTGATTGTAGTTTCGTGGCAAAATATTTTTGTAATTATTTTCTAACCCCTTTCTGAGTACTCTGCGGCCCTGCCTTTATGAGGCACCTACCTTCATTTTGCTAACGCTTATTCTGAGTAAAAGTTTTTGATTCCTTAAAGATGTCTTTTTTCTTCTTATGTTTTTTTCTGAGAAACACAGCATTTGATCCTGATGACTGGCGTATTTTAGGGTGACCACGACGAATCAGTCATAAGCAGATACTTTTTTCCACGCCCTTTGTCCATCACTCAGCAGACATCCAGCAATGTGTGCTTTTCCCAGAGTAGCTTCCAGTGTCCTGAGGCTGTATGATCAGATGATGTTTTTGAAACACCACTGACTGCCCAGCCCTTAGACACCCCATGTCCTTAGCAAATTTAAGGCACCAAAGTTCTACACTAAAGTACCTGTTTGATCCAATATTCCATTGTTGTCTCTGATGTGCTCTTTTCCTAGATCCAGTCCCAGTACATGCCCACCACCCACAAGGCCATGCACACCACAGTGGCCAGATGCCACCCCTGGGCTCCCTTGACACTCCCAGCCTTGCAGCTTCTGGTGCCCAGCTTCATCCAGCAGGGAAATGCCTTTTCTTGGGGCCAGGGCTGTGGAGGTGTTGGAAGCAGTGCCCCAGTCAGGAGCCGTGTAGACCTGGTCATCTTGGCTAACCTGTGGCAACGCACAGGACTCCTGCCTCGCACTTGCTTATTCTCACAGCATGCGCTGAGCGGCTGTGATGTGCCAGGCATCCAACAGGTGGCCTCTGCCCTTCAGAAGGGCACAAATTGAGAATAAAACAGGACTGGTGCTCCAGAGGAATCCAACACGGGAGAGCCTGGCCAGCTGTCTGCCCCGTGTGCCCTGGAAGGCCCTTGAGGAGGTGGCCCATGAGTGGGCTCAGGTAACAGGTGGAGTCAGCCAGCCCTTCCAGGAGAAGGAGAGCATGGGGAAGGGCTGGAGTGCTCTGGAAATGAGGAGCTGCCCACCCTGACCAAAGAGGAGCCCTGGAGGGGATGCTGAGTGGGGCCAGGTGGGGAAGAATCCAGGGACTGTGCCAATGGCTGGGCCTTCACCTAGAACCAAGCATTCTGCAGGCAGGGAGTGCCCCATCAGGTCAGGCTCTCAGAAAGCTCATCCCACAGCAGAAGGGACCAACCTGGAGGCAGAGGGTGTTGGGGTCCACGTGAGAGCGGGTCGGGCAGTGAATGCAGAAACCATCCCAGGTGGAACCCACAGTCCCCGCAGGACCCGAGACAGGCGGGAGGTTGGAGCTGATGTCACCCACAAGATAAGGAGATTAGGGGAGAGGCAGGAAACATGAGTGCCCCGATATGCAAACTTCACTGAAAAGGTGATGTGGCCAGACATGAAGGAGGCTTCAGCAGGAAAAGGATCCTTCTCTTCATCTGATTAAGTTTCAGAAATTCCTTAACTGGTGACTAAATCCCTCACCCCTCACACCCTGTGACCTACTGACAGAGTTCCTTTCCGTCAGGTCTGCGCTCCTCCCTGAAGCCTCCGGCTTTGGCTGCTTTCCTTCTGCACACTCCCGGGTCTTGGCCCTGTCACTGTGCTGTCCCCTGTGCCTGCAGCACTCCCCTGATGAGCTGGCCAAGGCCATCTGCAGTTCCCAGGCCCAGATGTGGGGTCGCTGAAATGAGGGGGGCATGGGGTACAGGTGGCCCCACCCATGGCCTGCTGGGCTCATGGCATCCCTCAGCCACGCATGCCAAGAGGAGCGGCCACGGCAGCCCTGGGCAGCACTGGCGCCAGCATGCAGGGCGGACCTGTGCATGGCTTTGAGGGACATCCATTCATATAAGTTCTGTTTTCCCACTTTTGCTGTCAGGCATTTTGTGTGGATATCAGGCATGTTCTGGCAGAAGGAAGCAGACAGAAGTGCTTCATGATCTTGCTTGAAGCAGGCAGTGTGCAATGCAGAGTGATCAGCTGTGGGAGTGCCCAGAGAGTCTCACGTAAGGGCTGAAAAGTCAGGCTCTTCAGGCTTCAGAACAGCAGCGAGCTCATTTACGGTTCTGGGCCCAGCTTCAGCAAGACAGTTACGGAAACAGCTGGATAGAGCCCGGAACTGGCCCAAGACAGAGCTAAAGGGAGAGCGGGGTGTGTGAGCCTAACCTCACACAAAACCCAAGCAACAGGCCCTTCAGATACAAGTGGGAGGGCTTCAAAGCAATCAACTCTGGCTTATGGGGGCCTCTCTGCTTTTCAGTTTGCCGTCCCTGGGGTCTGGCTACCAAAGCATTCGTTTGCATTGTTAGTTTAGCGACTGTATAATTTCATGTGACAGTTTTCCCGTAAATATACTCTTTCTGTTCCAGGATCCCATCCAGGAGCTCAGATTGCATGTCATTGTTCCGTCACCCAGTCTCCTCTGGTCTGTACCCATTTCTCAGCCTTGCTGTGAAAAATATATACAGCTCTCTAACTATAGGCCAAATCAAGATATAGAATATGTCTATATATTTCTGTATAAAACATTTCTATTTCACCCCTGAAAATTCCCTTGTGACCCTTCCCAGTGAATACCACGCTCTCACCCGGATGCAACCATTGTTATGATCTCTTTCCCTGTAGATTAATTTTACATGTTCTTGCAGATTCATACGAACATAATAATACATTATCCGTCATCTTTGTCTTGCTCCTGATCTTGGGGGAAAAGCATCCCGTCTTTCCCAACGAAGGATGGCATTCACTGCAGGGCTTGTGTGGATGGTCTTTATCAGGTTGTGAAAGTTTGTTTGTACTCCTAGTGTGCTAAGAGTTTTAAATCAAGAATGGATGTTGGATTTTGTTAAATGCTTTTTCTGCATCTGCAGTTACATATGTATTATCCTTTTATGTACTATTGAATTTGATTTGCTATAACTTTTTAAAAGAATTATTGCACTTACGTTCGTGACAGCCAATGGTGTGTGGTGGTTTTGTTTTCTTTCTCGTGATGTCTGTGTCACTTTGGGTGTCAGGGTAATGATTTGGGAGGTAGTGCCCCTCTTCAGTGTTCTGCAGGGGTTGGCGTAGGATTAGTATTATTTTTTTACTTGAATGTTTGGTAGAATTCACCAGCGACGGCACATAGGCCTGGAGTTTTGCTTGTGAAAATGTTTTGAATAAAAAATTTCATTTCTTTAGTAGCAAAACGGCTATTTACATTACTTATTACTTCTCTAGTTTGCTTTGATAGTTTGTGTCTTTCAAGGGAGTTATCTGTTTCAAAAGTTCTCTAATTTATTGGCATGAAGTTGTTTATTATATTCCCTAATTCTAGAAAAAGCTATGGAATCTATAGTTAATATCATCTCTCTAATTCCTGCTATTATAATTTGTGTCTTTGCCTTTTTTTTCTGCATCCTTCTGGCAAAAGGTTCATCACTTTTTGTTGATTTTATTAAATAACCAGCTTTTGGTTTCACTGATTTTTTTCCTATAATTTTTCTATTTTTTTTTTTATGTTTTTGATTTCCAGTCTGAGTTCTATTTTTTTCTTTTCTTTCACTTACTCTGAGTTTAACCTGTTTTTCTTTTTTTAGTTTCCTATGGTGAATGGCATATTTTATTTAATTGTATTTATTTTATTTTGAGACAAGGTCTCCTTCTGTCACCCAGGCTGGAGTGCAGTGGTATAATCTTGGCTCTTTGCAACTTAGACCTCCTGGGCTCAGGTGATCCTCCCACCTCAGCCTCCTGAGTAGCTGGGACTACAGGTGCATGTCACCACCTGCAGCTAATTTTTGTATTTTTTGTAGAGATGGAGTTTCACTGTGTTGCCCAGGCTGGTCTTGAACTCCTGAGCTCAAGTAATCCACCTGCTTTGGCCTCCCAAAGTGTTGGGATTACCGGTGTGAGCCACCGCGCACGGCCAACAGGCATTTTTAAAGATGATATTTCAGCGCATGCAGGTCTCTCTCGGGTGGCCAGAACCTGCCTGTCTCCCAGCCAGCCCACGTGAGGTCTGAGAACTGCTCAGAGGACAACTTCCTGTCAGCTCTTTCTCTGGTCTTTTCTCCCTGCCTACCCCATGGAGTGTCACCCTATACACATCCCAGCATAGAGTTCAGCCCGTTACTCAAGGTTCCCTCTGTGCCAATGTCCAGGGCTTTTCTCTGAGTGACCTCCCCCATCTCTGACATGCTGCCCTGCAACTTACAGCTGCCTCTCCCTCCTGGAACCCCAGTCTGTGTCTTCCCAGTTAGCCAGACCACCACACTCTGCCTGAGGACCCCTTCCCGCACCACTCTGTCAAATGTATTTCCAGACGGAAAGTGGCGACAACCTTGTCTTTTTCCCTTGGAGGTCACAGTCTTTGCTGCCTCTCAGTCAATGTGTAAAAACAGTTGTTAAATGATTTGTCCAGTCTTCTCATTGTTCATGCCAAACGGGCCAGTTAGAAAAGTTATTTCATCATAGTGGAAGCAGATGTTCAATTCATTTCCATCTAGTGCAATTAGTGGTGGGGTTGGATTTGAATCTACCTTCTGCTTGTTCTCTGTGTGTCTTGTTTGTTCTTCCTTTCCCATCTTCTTTTAGTTTATTCAAGTAATTTGTAGTATCTGTCAATGTAAATAACAGAGAGACACTCTCTAAAGAACAAATATTTATTTGGAATAAAGTATTGCAATGGGACTGTCATAGTAAATTATATGAGTATTTAGGGAGGTAAAGGAAGACAAGGTTTTTAAAGGAACTATGAGGAGGATTATATAATTAATTGTTTTGAAATAATTGTCTTTGGTTACAAAGATCAATAACAAGGTTGATGCCAGTCTGAGGTCGGACAGGCAATAGCTGGGCAGATGTTCCTGTGGAAGTAATTTTTTTTTTCGTGAGGTTGTCATGGCCTTTGTACAGTTTTGCAGTCTTTTGTAATAGTTTTTGTCATCAGGCCTACAAGCATGAGAACCCTCTCTTCATGGCCTCCCTGGCTCTGCTTGTCAGGCTTTTCTTAACATTAGAGACTTCATATTTATTCTGACAACATTCACATATTTTAGCTCCTTGACGGGCTTTCAATCTCTTTGCTTAACCTATTTTAGTGGTTGCTCTAGAGATTGGACTATACATTCTCAACTTATCGTAAACTTAAATGACATTATGCCCCTTCACATACAATGTAAGAACCTTGAATGTTATAATTCCATCTCCCACCCTAGCCTTTTATGCTGTTGTTATCATACATTTTACTTCTACTTATGTATAAATCATACGATAAACACATTTTATTGTATTATTTTGCATTTTATAGATCATACACTTTTAAAGAATTTGAGAAAAATAGCCTTTAATAATACCCGTAGAAGGCCGGGCGTGGTGGCTCAAGCCTGTAATCCCAGCACTTTGGGAGGCCGAGACGGGCGGATCACGAGGTCAGGAGATCGAGACCATCCTGGCTAACACGGTGAAACCCCGGTAGACGGGGTTTCTACTACTAAAAAATACAAAAACCAAGCCGGGCGAGGTGGCGGCGCCTGTAGTCCCAGCTACTCGGGAGGCTGAGGCAGGAGAATGGCGGGAACCCGGGAGGCGGAGCTTGCAGTGAGCTGAGATCCGGCCACTGCACTCCAGCCCGGGCGACAGAGCGAGACTCCGTCTCAAAAAAAATAAATAAATAAAAATAAAAATAAAAATAATACCCGTAGACTTACCATTTGTGTGGTTTCCGTCTTTCTTACAGGTTTAGATTTACTTCTGGGATAATTTCCCTCCAGCCTGAAGAATTTTCTCAAACATCGTGTGTCCTGAGGATTTAGGAGCAATGAATTCTCTCAGTTTTGTGTGTCTGGAAATGTCTTTATTTTGCCTACATTTTCAAAGAATATTATTTCTCTACATAGAATTCTAGATTATTTTCTTTTTCTGCACTTTAAAGATGTTTTTCAGTTGTGTTTAGCTTCTGTTCCTTCTGCTGAGATGTCAGGCATCATTATTTTTGAATGTAATATGTCTTTTTCCCGGCCAGTTTTTTTTTTTTTTTTTCCTTTTCAGAGATGTTTTTCCTTTTTTATATTTTTCAAAAGTTTGACTATGTTGTGTTCTTCATATTTATCACACTCAGGAGGTGCTGAGCTTCTTGAATCTGTGGGTTCTTACATCAATTTTGGAAAGAAAAATGGCCATTGTCTCATTAAATATTTCTTTTACTCCATTTCCTCTGTCCTCTCCTTCTGAGCCTCCAGGTGTATATGTTAATATATGAGACAACCATTTGCTATTGTCCCACCAGACTCAGATGCTTCTGCTCAGTTTTTTTAAATTTCTCTTTCCTTTTGTGCTTTGAAAAGTGGATAACTTCTACTGGCCTGTGTTCAAGTTCATAGTCGTTTGTTCTGCTGTGTAGAGTCTCTAGTGGAGCCTATCCAGTTAGTTTCAGCACCAGATTTTTCAATTTTAGAATTTCCATCTGTTTCCTTTTTAATGTTTCTATTTCTCTGCTAAGATTCTCTGTCTTTGCCCTTCTTTTCACCCTTCTTTGTAACCCCACTGACATATTTATTTATTTATTTATTTATTTATGTATTTATTTATTGAGACGAAGTCTCTCTCTGCAGCTCATGCTGGAGTGCAATGGCACGATCTTGGCTCGCTGCAACCTCTGCCTCCCAGGTTCAAGCAATTCTCCTGCCTCAGCCTCCTGAGTAGCTGGAACTACAGGTGGGTGCCACCACACCCAGCTAATTCTTGTATTTTCAGTACAGATGGGGTTTTACCATGTTGGCCAGGCGGGTCTCAAACTCCTGACCTCAGGTGATCCGCCTTCCTTGGCCTCCCAAAGTGCTGGGATTACAGGCGTGAGCCACCGCGCCCGGACTCCTGACATATTTATAATAGCTGCTGACATATTTATAATAGCTGCTTTAAATTGCTCATCTGCTGAATTCAACATCTAGGTGATCTACAGGTCTGTTTCTTTTATCCTGATTATGGGTCACGTTTTCTGTTTTTGTGCTTGTCTAGTGTCTTTTTTTAAAAGTTATTATTGTTTTGGGAATTGTGGATTTGTTGTAGAGACTGAATTACATTATCTTCCTTTACAATGTGCTGTTTTGTTCCGGCAGGCACTTACATGGCTGGCAGGTCCTGTAGCTCTTGTGAAAGCCTGGATTTAGGGTTTGTTGGTTGGGTGTGCCATGATTCCAGGTCATAACCTTTAGTTTTGGGATGTGGTTCTTACTCCTAAGGTGTGGTCCTGCTAGTTTTTCAGGGAGAGCCTGTAGTGTGTGCCAAAGCCTGTCTAAGTGGGACTCGAACCCAGAACTCTAAGCAGTAGGTACCTGCTGAGATGCAGCTTTTTGGATTCCAAGTTGCTGCTTTCTGCCGGGCCCCTGGGTGTCTCCTCGTGTGCTCTGTGCACAGTTCGTAAGTCAGCCAAGGACCCAGGGGAATTTTACACTGATTTTGTGGTTTCCTTCTTTCTTCCTGCTTTCTGGGATTTTGCTGTTCGGTTTCCAGATGGGATGGCTGCTCTGAACTTCAGTCCGTGTCTCTTTGGCGGGATAACATCACTCCCTCCTGCTTGACCGCCTGTTTTGCCTGCCGGATAGCGTCCTCCGGGGAAAGCCGGTTAAATGTGGGGCTCTTAATGGGCTCTTTTTCTGTCCAGGATGCGGTGTGTGCCTGCTTCGGGTTGGTTTCTTGTGTCTTCAGACGGTTGCTGATTATATTCTGAGAAGGGTTTGTCATTGCTGTTAGCAGGACTAATGTCCAGTACAAGTGAGTGACTCTCTCATGACCAGAATCAGAACCTACCAGAGGAGCTTTGACAGATCCGGATACTGAGTCTCCATCCCAGACAAGTTACATCAGAATCTCTGGGTATGGAAGCCCAAGCAGCAGTATTTTTAAAGTGTCCCCGGTGATTTCTGTGTGTAACCAAAGCTACCAGCAGCAACACTGTGCAGCTAAAGCAACTCCATCTTGGATGCGAGCTATGTGAACTTCTGATGAACCTGTGCTCTGGGAATGCCTCTAAGATCTCTACTCACACTGCTGCTGTAAATCCTGCCCTTAGGTCAAAATGCCCTTGATCAGAAATCCTACCGTTAGGCAGATTCAAATAGAATTCTTACCTGTCTCTCAGGGATCCACTTGCCCTGTCCTACACATTCCTCACCTGTGGTACGTAAGCTCTGGGTCTGCAGGGTAATGGCGCAGGGATCCACCAACTTGTCCCACTGCCTCCGGGGACAGGGCTTCTGTTCGCAAGTCCCTGTTAAACATTTCTTTCTAAGAGAAATTGGATGTGTCAGCCTTTTTCTTTGTCCCCTCAGCTTCTTTGGACTTTGGAAATAGGTTTGCATAGACCTGTTCACCATGGAACATTTACTGAGCCTTTATTATGTGTCAGCATTTTTCACTAATTATTTTACTGAATTCTCTGGTAGCCTTATTTTTTTCATACGAGAAAACCAAGGCTTAGGTAAGTTAAGTAAATGTCCAATGTCACACAGTTAGAATGTTCCAAAGCCAGGATTTGCCTGTAGTCAGTCTAACTTCAGACCTCCAGTGAACACACTACACTTTATTGCCATGCATTAGGGAGGACAGGTTCAGAGGGGAAGACCGCGCATTTAGTTTTGCATGAATAGTATTTTTATAATTGGCATAATTTATTTTACAATTATCCATATTGTCAGATAGTTGGAATACTGTCGATAGACAATATTCTGCATAGGGTATTTTGTACATGAACCTCAGTAAATCTTTACTGATTTACTTAGGATAAATTACTAGAAGAGGAAGTAGTTGGTAAATTGATAGGAAGTTTTAAAAATCTTGGTATACTTTGCCAGACACCTTGCACAATGAACAAGAATGCTGGGTAGACCATGGCTTGGGTAATTTTTTCACTGGGAGATGCATAATAGATTGTTACTATTTCAACTCGCCAATCTGGACTTGGACATCTGATTTTTATTCCCATCTTTCTGGCTGTTGACATTGAATTTGTTGAGCCTCAGACTTGTCCTTCGGAATGTGCTTGGGCCATTGTCTGATGGGCTTCCTGGTAGGGGTAGTGCCTGGAAGAGAATGGAAGGGGGATGGCACTGTTCACACAGCACATCCTTCACAGAGTAAAACAGGTACTTCTGCAGCTGAGTCACAGCCACAGCCCAGTTGTCTCTTAGGCCACCTAGGAATTTCCTGGCCATGTTTACCTTTTCAGAACCACCTTTCCAGAATTCCCTGTCATATTGACCTTTGGAGTGATTTCTGAGGTTGATGAAAAAATAAGACGAGATTTTTTAAAAACATGATACACCCTTTCTGGATTGACTACCTTCTTGTTTGGTGGTGAAAGGGCAGGAACAGAAGAAAGTTGAACACACGGCAGGATATGTGTGAGCCTGATTTGGTTGGAGCAGGATCAAGGGAATTGATTGTTCTTAGCTCTTTCTTTAAAAAAAAAATTTTTTATGACAGACTGAAAACCTGGCATTTGTAGATATTTTCAAAGCATTGTTTCAAATAGAAAATGCTATGTAAACTGAAACAAAGAGTTGATCATGCACAGCTCTGTAACGCAATGCCCTAAATTTTTCTTCTTTTCTTTTTACTGATTTTTTTTTTTTTTTGAGACATTCTTGCTCTGTCACTAGGCTGGAGTGCAGTGGCACTGTTGTAGGTCACTGCAGCAGCCTCAAATTCCTGGGCT
>NW_012116466.1:889332-911906 GCF_000951035.1 Colobus angolensis palliatus
ACGCCATTCTCCTGCCTCAGCCTCCCGAGTAGCTGGGACTACAGGCGCCCGCCACCTCGCCCGGCTAGTTTTTTGTATTTTTTAGTAGGGACGGGGTTTCACTGTGTTAGCCGGGATGGTCTCGATCTCCTGACCTCGTGATCCATCTGTCTCGGCCTCCTAAAGTGCTGGGATTGAATTCCAATTTTTTAAATTAAAATTGTTTTAAACTTTTATTTAAAACTTTTTTTAGAGATAGAGTCTCACTATGTTACCCAAGCTGGTCTGTAACTCCTGTCTTCAAGTGATCGTCTCTCTTCAGCCTCTGAATTTCTGTTCTTAATGGCTTGCTTGTTGATCGGATTTGTAAGAGTTCTGATATATTTTGGATAGAAGTCCTTGGAAGATTATGTGTCCTGCAATTATTTTCTCTCAGTCTGTGATTTATCTCATCATTTTCTGAATGGCTCCTGGAAGAGTCCTTCTCCCTTTCTTTCATACAGATTTATACTTGAATTTCATTTTTCTGAACTTGTCAACTGTGGCAACCTCAGCACTTTTAGGAAGTATTGCTCCTTCTATAAAAGACATGCTGTTCAGGAAACCTTGGCCTTTTCTCCACCGCATGTTGTCAACTAGAGTAAGTTGTCCATTCTGGACTGTGGATCTATTTAACTGTGCCCAGGTCAGGGAAGCGACTCCTTTCCTGATTTGGGCAGCTGAAGAGCTACGTCAGGTCCCCACCTTAAAGCTTGTGTCTCACGTGCTTTGCTGGTGCTAAAATCAAAAAGTGCAGAAACTACCTGTGGGATGGGCCTTCAGTGGGAAAGACAAACAATGACATGACCCAGGCGAAGCATGAACATGCACCCAATGCAAAGCCACCAACTTTCCTCTTACACCAAACTCCCGAGCCAAGGCTGGAGTTGCCCCATGACTGTTTAATGGCCCAGTGGTAACCTGAGAACACAAACGCCTGCCTTGGTCACTGTGTGATCTGGAGTTCCATCAGTATCCACAGGCCTACATGTTTGGTACGGAACTTAAAAAAAAAAAAAAAATTCTATCCTAAACATCAGAACCAAATGGATCACTGAACCTCCCTTACCATTGTTTGAAAAATGTCACCTCCTGAGCCAGTCATTTTTCTGGCACGGCCATCCAGAACTGTTAACAATTATTTTCTGGTCACCTTTGGATTTTAATATTCAGAGCTACAAATATGGTCTTTTACCACATTTTGCTACAGTTAATTACACCTGGGTTCTGGAAAAGAGTGGCGCTACTTACTACAAATAAGAACTTGCATGGAAAAGGAGGAATGAGCAAGAAATAGAGACAGATTTAAGGAAGTCTAGGTGTTGGCTGTTCTAGCTCAAACTCAAGATAAATCACAATTTTATCCTAGTGAATATCCCAGTGATGGGATGGATGGGCAGAGGGCGTGTGAATTTTAGAACCTTACTTGTATCAGAGTCTGCACTAAGAACCCAGACCAAGGTGCAGAGTTCTCCCAAACTTCAGTCGTCTTATCGGACATGCTCTCAATGTGTTTGCTACAGTTTGGTTGTTATTCCCCCAAACCTCATGTTGAAACTTGAACACCAGTGTTGGAAGTGGGACCTGATGGGAGGTGCTTGGGTCCTGGGGGCTCACCCTTCACGAATGGCTTGGTGCCCTCCTTAGGGTGATGAGTGAGTTCTTGCTCTGTTAGTTCCCATGCGAGTTGGTTGCTAAAAACAGCCTGGCACTGGCTCCCTCTCTCTCCCTCCCTCTCTCTCCCTCTCTTTCCCTCCCTCTCTCTGCCTCTCTTTCCCTCTCTCTGCATGTAATCTCCGCACACATCTGCTCCTGTTCACCTTCTGCCATGACTGGAAGCAGCCTGCGGCCCTCGCTAGATGATGCCCAAACTCAAACTTTTCTCGACATCACAGTCATGAGCCATACAAACCTTTTTTATCTATAAAGAACCCATTCTGGTATTCCTTTACAACAACAATAAACCAGTGAAGACAGTGTTTTTATTGTGAATCCTTTTTTTAAAATAAATATTAAATAAAATAAGATTTACTCATGGCATTGACATGGGCCTTTATATTTCTTTCTTTCTTTTTTTCTTTTTTCCTTTTTTTTTTTTTTGAGACAGAGTCTCACTCTGTCGCCCAGGCTGGAGTGCAGTGGCGCGATCTGAGCTCACTGCAATCTCCTGTGTTCAAGTGATTCTCATGCCTCAGCCTCCTGAGAAGCTGGGATTACAGGTGTGCAAGACCACGCCTGGGTAATTTTTGTATTTTTAGTAGAGATGGGGTTTCTCCATGTTGGTCAGGCTGGTCTCGAACTCCTGACCTCAGGTGATCTGCCTGCCTTGGCCTCCCAAAATGCTGGGATTACAGGCATGAGCCGCTGCACCTGGCCAGTTGTGCTTTTAAGCAACACCACGTCAACTTTCCTAGGGAAAATAGCCAAAAAGTGGAGAGAGTCAATGTCCATCAGCCAGCAGGCAGATAAATTAAACGCGGTCTATCCACACAGTGCAATACTTATTCAGCCTGAGAAAGGATGTGGTAGCTCGCGTCTGTAATCCCAGCACTTTGGGAGACTGAAGTGGGCAGATCACTTGAGGTCAGGAGTTCGAGACCAGCCTGGCCAGCATGGTGAAACTCCATCTCTACTAAAAATACAAAAAAATTAGCCGGGCATAGTGGCACATGCCTGTAGTCCCAGCTACCTGGGAGGCTGAGGCAGGAGAATGGCTTGAACCTGGGAGGCAGAGGTTGCAGTGAGCCAAAATCACGCCATCACACTCTAGCTTACACGACAGAGCAAGACTCTGTGGAAAAAAAAAAAAAAGGATGGAAGCACAGGTGCATGCTCCAACATGATGAACCTCATAAAATCATGCTAAGTGACAGATGTCAGTCATGAAAGGACATACAGTATGTGATTCCATGTATATGAAATGTTCACGACTGCTAAATCCATAGAGACAAAATAGATGAGCAGTTGGCAGAGGCTGTGGGGAGAGGAGAATGATGTAGGCAAGGTTTCTTTTTGGCGTGATAAAAATGTCCTGAAATGAGGGGTGATGGTTGCACAATTCTGTGAATACACTGACAGCCCTGGGTTGTACAGTTCAGAAGTGTGAGTTTCACAGTAAGTGATGCGTATCTCAACAAAGCCGTTATTTTAAAAAATGAAGGTGGAAGAGTTTGCTTGTGGTCAAGATCATATGAAGCGATTCTCTTTGATGGCAGCTAGGGGCGTGTGTTCTCAACAGGCTTTTCTGTGGCACTCAAGGCTTGTTCTCCAGTAGCCTTTAATAACTGGGGGCAGGCAGGTGGTCACTCTCAGCCTCCACTCTTGGCCACTCTCTTGTGGGCAGACAGTGCGTCACAGGAGTGGCACAGGGCACAGGCCGGGGGACAGAGGGTCCCAGTGGCAAACTTTATTTGTGCCGGAATCCCCCCTAGAGCTGGGAAACACCAGGTTGGGGGACATCCTATGAGCCCACGTCCCTGGGCCGCTTTGTTGTCATGTGACATAAAGGCTGATGAATGACGTCAAGCAGATGTGGCACCCGCAGTTCTCTGAACTGCTCTCTTCCCTTCTGTGAAGCCAGAGATCCTGTAAGATGCTCCTTTGGCTCCTGCCAAGCACCCAGGATGCCGGTTCTCAGTCCTGGGGCTGACGGTGACTCAGGAGTGGGTGTCAGCAGGTGCGGGAGAAGGAAGGGTGTGAGTGAGGAGGATGAGAAGGGGGAGGTAGCGAGGGGTGAGGGGTGCGAGGAGGAAGGGGTGCGGATTGCAGAAGCCCCCTGGCACCATCCAGCAGAGTGATTCGGGTTCACTGGCCCCCTCAGGCGGAAGCGGTCCTTCACGCAGGGCCACGGCTCTCCCCACTCTCCTTGGAGACTCAAGCCACAGTCTGAGCTCCCGGGTGTAACTGGGGCTTGTGGATTCGCCATCTGCCATTCTGCCACGTCAGGAAAGTAGTCACTGGGGATCTCTGGCCGGGTCAGCTGGGCCAGAGCCTGCGGTCGCCCCAGCACTGCCTGAACGGGGCCCAGGCAGGAGCCTTGGAATTGGCCCCGGGAGCGCATTCCCACAGGGAAAAAGACATTCTGTCCTGCGTTTGGTGGGGCAGTGGGCATCGTCCGTCTGAGTCTCGGCAGGGAGGGAGAACACAAGAACCATCGAGGTATCTACAGAGAGCACAGACAATGAAGCAGACACTGAGCTCCATGGTCCGCGCAGAAAAATTCTCACGGGCTCCCTGCAGTTAACTTCTTTTCTTCATGCAGCCTTTTCTGTTGAAAACATTAAACATACACTCAGGTCTCAGAATAACTGTGAGAATGGACAGTTTATAGTCACATCTTTTTTCCCTTGCTGATCTTTAGTGTCACTATGACCTCACAACCAAATGTGAGCATTTTCACCACCTAGAGGCATCGAAACTTCTCTGTGCATTAGAGTTTTCATGATAAACAGGAGTCGGAGGAGATGGGAGGGCAGGGCCCTCTGCGAGATGACCAGAGGCAGAACCCAGTACCACGCACAGTGGGGTCAGTATAGCAAATAAAGTCCCCTGCAAGGTTCTTCAGGAGCATGTCTGCCAAGGCCTTTCAGGGGCCTTTTAGAGGACCACTGTCCTCCCAGCCACACCCACTGAGGCTGGGATCTTCTTCCTCCCTCCCTGCAGCCAGGTGTCTGGAGAGGGTGAGTTTACCCCCTAGACTTGAGCCTTAGCCCACAGCTAGTTATACAATTCTTTGAGCATATGTTCTGTAAGAAAGACTTGGCCCAGGCTGTAGGTCAACATAAACTATTATTTTATTTTATTTTTTTTTGAGGCAGGGTCTGGCTCTATTTCTCAGGCTGGAGTGCAGTAGCACAATCACAGCTCACTGCAGCCTCGAACTCCTGGGCTCAAGGGTTCCTCCAGCCTCAGCCTCCTGAGTAGCTGAGACTACAGGGATGCGCCACCATACCTGGCTAATTAAAAAAAAAAAAAAAAGTTTTGTGGACACTGTGTTGCCCAGGCTAGTCTCAAACTCCTGACCTCAAGTGATCCTCACACCTCAGCCTCCCAAAGTGCTGGGATTATAGTCATAAGCCAGCGTACCTGGCCCTGATGTGAACTTTAATAAAACCCCAGCACCATGGAACAACCCCCTTCTTGGGTACCAACGAGGGAATCGCAGCCCGAGCTTGACTATGATGGATGTGAGGACCGGAAGCGTTTTAGGGAAGGCACACAGCGTGGGGCCAGAGCAGCTCTGGAATGTAGCCCAGCTGACAGCCAAGGGCTCCTGGAGATGACTTCGAGGGGCTGTTGATACTGATGCAGTAGTGATAGCAATGTGATAAGAAGTGAGTATATGAAGTTCAAAGACTAATCCAAATTCATACTTCGAAACTAAAAATATTTATAGAAACAAGAAAATGAATCATGAAGCTAGTTTTGATCCTTTGAGAGCATCTGTTAAAGTTAAATGTACTGTTTGGAGGCAGCGGGGGAGCAGTGGCTAGGCCGCAGGGCACAGGGGATTGTCAGGGCAGTGAAACCATTCTGTGTGAGGTTGTTACGGTGGATGCAACCTCCATAATGTAAGCCATTAAGGGTTAGGCATTAAGGGTTAGACATTAAGCGTTTGTCAGAGCTCCTAGTACGTACAACATTAAGAGTGACCTGACCCACCTGCAAACCGTGGCTGTTAGTTGATAATAAGGCATCCATATTGGTTCATCAACTTTAGCAGAGGTACCAAACTAATTAATGTGAGGTGTTAATCGAAACGGGAAGGCTGGGGCACAAGGGAGCTCTCTGTACTTTCTGCTCAAAATGTTCTATCACCTGTCTGTCTATCTATCTATCTATCTATCTATCTATCTATCTATCTATCTATCTATCTATCTCTATTAATTTTTAAAAAAAGCACTTTGGCTATTTGCTACATCTGTAGCAATCTAATTTTTTACGACTGGTTAGCTATGTAGAGTGGAATTTTTCATAAGCAGTGGTGCTGGGAAAAGAGAACTGACGCCCACCATGTGGGCAATCTTGGAGCCCCGGTGTTTTATGAGAGTTTTGTTCTGGAGGCGATGATGGGTACTCGTACATGACATGAGAATTGGGCTGTGTTTCCCATACATTTACAAATGCCAGCCAATTCCCCTCAGGTGTTTGTCTGAGTGTGCTTGGCAGACCTTCTGTGTTAGATGAGATGTGAGTGAAAAAGCACAAATCTTGGGCCCTACCTGAAACTTACCAAAGTGAAGCTAGAGCCCAGAAGTCTGCATGTTTAACCAACACCACAGGGAGCTGGCATGCACGTTGATGTCTGAGAACCACTGGAGTATTATTCCCAGCATATAGTCCCAGTGTTTGCATTTGGTAGGTGCTCAATACAGAAATGAATTTATGGAAGAGGCATGGAACCCCAGGCCATTGCATAGGATTCTTAGAAGAGGTTGGGCAACACGAGATTTTCTCATGATCTAAAATTACCTATAGTTTAAGCAAGCGTGTGAGTAGAAAAGTCATGTGTGCTTTATTAACAACCCATGGGAAAACACACAAAATGATCTAGAACCTTATAATCTGGCTAAATTCATTACAGGAATCAGGGAAGAATCGTGCTGGATCACTTTCCCAGCAGTCACTTTTTAAGGAGAATACAGCCCAATGGCTTAGCTCTCTTCAGAGTGAGATGAGGTTTTGGTTGCAAATCTGGTTTTCTCCAAAGCTCCAAAACCAAGGTAGATTTAGGGACGCTGGCATAATATGCCGGCTGTAAGGTTTCTAAAGATTCTGGGAGTAATCACTGCGATGAAATTTTCACAGAAGAATAACATGAGCTCTACAACAAAGAGCTCAAAGAAGAGTCTAATAACAAGGGAGTGTTGACCACAATTCAGTATTTACAACTCAGTTCATCTGCGCTGGCTTGCCTATTTACTCAACAACTGTTTACTGAGAACAGACTTTGTTTTAGGCATTAAGGGTAAACCTGGGAATAACAAGACAGACAAGGTGTCTGTTCTCATGGAGCTTAGAGGAGGGAGACAGGAAACAAACCACAAAATGAGTTGGATACCTTTGGATGGTAATACGTACCGTGAAGAAAATGAAACATGAATCATGCAGAAAGATGGTCAGGGCAGGCCTCATTGGGAAGGTGACATTTGACGTGAGGCCTGAAGGACACAAGAGCCATCCCGCTGAAGATCTGGGGCAAAGGCGTCAGCAAGTGCAAAGGCCCTGGGGCATATTGTAGAACTAGAAAAGCTGACATGATGAGAACATAGAGAGGCAGGAAGAGGAGGAGTCTGGCGAAGCGAGGAGTTGGGACTGTGTTTCAAGGGCAACGTAAGCCATTAGAGGTTGTAAGCAGGGGAAGTAACACACTCAGATTTAATTTTTTCAGGAACATTCTGCTAATTCTTCAGTTGTGGGGGGAGTTCACGAGTGTTATTTTATTATTATGCTTTGCAAACTATAAAATACAATGTATGTAATGTTAATAAGATAGAATATTTTATAATTTAAAAGATCCTCTATCTTCTGTGTAGGGAATAGTTTATAGAGGTATAAGAGAGACGATATCTGCAGGAGAGGTCAGGTAGGGAAACTACGGAGGGCTTGGACTTGGATAGTAGCAATGGGGATGGAGAGAAACAGACAGGTTCACAAGGTGTTTTGTAGATAAAATCACAGGACTTGCTGATGAGCTAGATGTGGAGAAATAATGAAAAAATGAGAAGGACCAAAGATGACTCATTTTTGGCTTGAGCAACTTAGTGGATGATGAAAGTATTTACTAAGATGAGGAAGACTGAGGTGGAAGGAAATTAGGGATCATGTTTGGTGGAAAAAATAAGAGTTCTTATTTTGACCATGTTAAGTTTGAGATCCCTATTATTCTTTCAAATGATATTTAAACTGAATGTGCGATACCTGGTTGACAATTATTTTCTCCCAGCTCACTGAAGCTATTTTTCTATAGTCTTCTGGCTTCTCTTGTTGCTTTTTAAGAAGCCAGTATAATTGTAATTTCTTTGTAGATTGTGCACATTTTTTCTGTGGCTGCTTTTTTTTTTTTTTTTTTTGTCTGAGATGGAGTTTTGCTCTTGTTGCCCAGGCAGGCTGGAGAGCAGTGGTGCGATCTTGGCTCACTGCTGCCTCCACCTTCCGGTTTCAAGCGATTCCCCTGCCTCAGCCTCCCGAGTAGCTGGGATTACAGCCACCAAGCCTGGCTAATTTTTGTATTTTTAATAGAGATGGGGTTTCATCATGTTGGCCAGGCTGGTCTCCAACTCTTGACCTCATGATCCACCCACCTCAGCCTCCCAAAGTGCTGGGATCACAGGGGTGAGCCACTGCGCCCGGCCCTATGGCTGCTTTTATGATCATGTGTCTCGTTGGTGTTCTGCAGTTTCACTGTGATGCATCCAGTGTGGATCTATTTATTTTTATCCTGCTTCAGACCTGTGACCTTGGAATCTGAGATTTTACATCTTTCATCACTTTTAGAAAATTCTCCTTAACTTGCTCTTTAAATATTATTCTTTTCTGTTTTCTCCCTCTCAACATATGTGGGACCTTCTTATTCTACCCTCCATATTTCTTAACCCCTCTTTCCTATTTTTCGTCTTTTTATCTTTCAGTGCTAATTTTGAAGTAATTTCCTTTTATTTATCTTCCAGTTCAAAATTGGCTCTTCAGCTGTACTTAATCCATTGTTTAAATTCATTAGTTTTTCATCTTAATGATTCTGTTTTTAATTTCTAGAAGTTCTAGCTATTTTTCAAATCTATTCTTTTTATTAGAGGTAGAAATTTAGTCATTTGTTTCCGTTTCATTTCCTTTTGTTATACTCTTAATCATTTAAAATACATTTATTTTGAAGTCTTCTAGACTCTCAGGCCAAGAAAGCTTTGTCATCTTCCTTTGGGTATTTTTCTAACCCCCCTTTCCACAAAGGATGCCATTCTTTGAACATTCTCAGGTTTGCCCACAAAAACGTTCACCATTCTATCTTATTTGGGCCACTACCTCCTAGCCTGTCCTCACACAGATATGAAAACCGAAGGCCCCAATTACCAGAAACCAGGTCAGCAGTGAGAGTGTAAACTGTGAAGCCTTAGGGAAGGCCCAGGACCAGCCTGGGTACTCCAGCATTTAGAGGCCAGGCTGGGGGAGGAGAGGGGGCAAAGAGGCCAGGAAGCAGCGGTAAGTAGGGGGAAAACAAAACCAAGAGCGTGTGGTGTCGCAGAAACAGAGAGAAAGGAGTGGATCAAGAAAGAGACAGTGGCTGACTGTGCCAGCTGCTAACTGTGCCAAGATGTCAAATAAAATGAGGACGGAGAAGTGATGACGGGATGTGGCAGGAACAGGAGAGGAAGAAGTGGAGGCAGTGATTACAAGCAGTTCTTTAGGGCCTATCTCTCAAGGTGAGGGGAGAGAAATACAGTAAGGGAGATAAGGGATTGGGATCAATGGGGAGTTTAAAGACATAGCAGGTGCCGTGTACTAGAGCACTTTATACGTTATTCCCAGTTGTCCCAAGCACACAGAGTCCTACCGTGCAGGAGACGGAGGCGAAGGGCTTCCTGCAGGGGCGGGTCCTTAAGGAGGTGGTGGAAGCGGCTCTCTGACAGAAGCCAGGATATGCCACCCGCCCACCGTACAGGAGGATGGAGAGGGGGGAAACGCATCACGGTGGACAGACTGGAGGTGGGGGACAGAAATTCCAGTCAACAGATGTGGGTTCAGGTCCACAGCAGAGAGTAAGGATGGGCGGGGGTCTCAGAGTGTGGGGAAAGCACAGGGCTGGCACGGGAACACGTCACATGGGCAGCGACCGCGGTCTGCAGTGACTCTGAGCAAGAACTTCAAGTTCTCTGTGCTTCCTTCACGTCGCCAGGTGTTGGAGAAGCACTGCTGGGTGTGGTCCAGTGGCTTTTCTGAGGAATCCTCACTGCGGGCACTCGAGGGCCTGTTACCACCCAGAAAGTCTCCTGCCTGTGACATGAGAACCAAGGCTGGTGCCTGTGCTGGGGATGAGGCCGTGGCTGTTCTTTCCTGCCCGCTCGGCCCTCTGAGGAAACGGTTACTGTGGTTTCAAGTCCTGGGATCTCACACCCTTAACCATGTCTACCGCCCACTTCTGACCAAGTGGGTGAATCTAAGATGTAATGGGAAGAAATTTACTTTCCCACAAACTAAACATAAAAGCATTCATTTAAAAAAGCATCCCTTGATTACATTAAATGGGATTACATTAATTGTTTTAAATGGGTCTGTATATGCAATAAAACCTATGTGGGTTTTTTTTTAAAGAAATGCTTCACTGAGATGTGATTCACGTACCATACAATTCACCGTCTCAACGTCTGCAATGTAGTGGTTCTTAGGATATTTGTGGAATTGTGCAACCACAACCACAACCGATTTTAAAGCATTTTTCTCACTTCACAAAGAAAGTTCCTAACTTGTGAGCAGCCACTTCCCTTTCTCCTCGCAGCCCCCACCGACCTACTTTCTGTCTCAATGGCTGTGCCTGTTCTGTACATTTCATAGAAATGGAATCACACATTACTTGTCCTCCTGTGACTGGCTTCTTTTCACTTATCATCATGTTTCCAAGCCTCACCCATACCGTATCGAGCATGACTATTTCATCCCTTTCTATGGCTAAATAATACTCCATTGTACGAGGATGCCATGCCATGTGTGTTTATTCATCAGGTGAGGGGCATTTGTGTTGCTTCTACTTTTAGCTAACAGAGGTTTTAGAAATACTGTAAAAGAGAGTTTCTCGCCCCACTGCTCCAGCGGTAAAAGCAGCCCAGACTGGCTGGTTGAAACCTGTGCCGGTGACTTGTGCTGACAGGAGCCTGCTCCTCCCCGAGGCCCAGCCCCAGCAACACCTGCTGAGCAACGAGATTCCATGAACGCTACACGTGGAGCTGAGTTGGAACCTGGCCTCTCTTGACACGGTGATCAATTTGACGTTAAAATTTGGCCCAAGAAACTGACAATCAAAGGTGATAAGCCACAATCTAGCTTCGGTTAGATCTGCTTTTTTTTTTTTTTTAAAGTCATGACTTGGTGTTGCCTCGTTGTGCAACAATTTTCTAAATCGCTAAATTGACCTTCATTGTATGATCAGATAGTGACATGAAAAACATTGATCTTAGTCACAGGTTACAGCTGCATTTTGGAACCATCCTAACACCAGGTGCAGGAAGCAAAACTTATTATGTGACACGAGTGTAGGCCAATCTTCCCCCAGAGGCACGATGCATCACGGGTGGAGCCCAGACCCCTGGTGTTCTAGGCCTTCTGGGATCCCCCATGGACCCTGCGAGCATTCATGCTCCCATTTCTCCTGACTCCCTCCTGCTATTCAGGGACCAGGCAGAGACGACAGATGGAAAGCAGACAGTGCCTGGAGATCAGCAGCCCTGGGCCCTGACTTCCCCAAACCCTCAGCATTGTAAAGGTAAGGCCACCACCAGGGTCAAGCCTCCTTCCGTTAGGAAAAGAAAAACAGAAGTAATTGTGTTCTCTGGAGGGCAGGGCTCTGAGTACAGAGTCTCATGTTTTCAAAGTCGGAAAGTGTCCACAGTTAATATTTGGATGGGCCCACAGTGCCCGTCTTGCTCGCTGGAGCCCAGGCCTGTCCCATCACAGACAAAGGGCTCTTGCTGTGCACCTGTGGAGAGGGGAGCTTGGCTGAGGGAAGGCAGGGTCAGCCTCTTTGTGCTCTTTTTGTTTGAAACAGAGTTTTGCAAAGGGAGTGGTTCTGGAAGAAAAGCAGAGCATGGAGTCAGAGGCCGGTGTGTTGTGAAATGCATAAGCCCTGGAGACCCTCTGTAACTGGCCTTCACATACACCTGCGGCCAACGACAACACTGAACCACGGAAGCGGGGTGTCTGCCAGCTCACGAGACTGGGAGACATGAAGCTTCCACCAGCAGAGGAGGTGGAGGGGAAACAGAAAGAAAGAACTGAGTCTAGCAGCCTCCTTGGACATTTCTTCCAACGCCTCCAGTCCAGCACAACAAACAACCTCAGGGCATCAAGCCTGTGCCGTGCCCTGGCACGTCCAACTCTGCCCTGCTCCAAGAGCCCACAGAGGACCTCGGGGTCACACTCAAGGAGCGTACTTGGAATCCAAAGTGCATGCTATGCTATGGTGGGGATATGGACAAGGACAGAAGTAGCACCCAGCAAGGGAGGATGAACAGGGTGAGAGGTGTGAGGGAACTGCCCACGCGCTGACACCTGGGTAGATTTTTAAGTGGCAAGAAATCACATAGACCACATGGGGGCCAGGGAGAGGGTTGGGAGGAGAGGGGTTCACAATAGAGAGCTCTCCAAGAGAGGAAATAGCACGGGCAACGGCTGAAGCATGCAATGGTGTGGTGTGGTGTGTAAGCATGAACGTGTGTGAGCAAGTGTGTGAACATGTCTGAGAGCATTTGTGTGTGAGAGCATGGGTGTGAACGTGTGTGTGAGAACATGTGTGTGAACACATGAATGTGTGAGCATGTGTGACCATGACTGTGTGAGTGTGAGAGCCTGTACGAATGTGAGCATGTGTGTGTAAACGTGTGACATGAGTGTGCACATGTATGACCATGAGTGTATGTGCATGTGTATGAGCATGAGTGTGCATGTGTGTAGCATGTGTGTGAGCATGAACATGTGAGTGTGTGAGCATGGATGCATGAGTATGAGAAAGTGTGCCTGAGCATGAATATGAGTAGGTGTGCATGTGTGAGCATGAGTGTGTGACCATGTGTGAGCATGAGTGTGTGTGCAAATGTGTGCGAGCATGAGTGTGTGCATGTGAGCAGAGTATGTGAGCATGTGTGTGAGCACATGTGTGCACATTAGTGAGCATGTGTGTGAGCATGAGTGTGTGTGCATGTGTGAACATCAGTGTGTGAGCATATGTGTGAGCATGAGTGACCATGTGTGTGCATGAACGAGCATGAGTGTGTGTATATATGTGTGTGAGCTTGAGTGCGTGAGAATGTGTGCATGTGTGAGCATGCGAGTGTGTGAACATGAGCGTGTGTCTGCACGTGTGAACATGGGTGTGAGCATGTGAATGTGTGTGCATGTGTGAGCTGAGTATGTTATCATTGAGTGTGTGTATGAGCATGCGTGTGTTCAGTGATATGTTTGTGACTATACAAGTGATTTGGTGATCTTTGAAGTCCAATAGACATTTTAACACTTCCCCTATCAGCACATTGTACTTTGTTAAACTTAGTTTGTACTGTCAGTCTTCCCACTAGATTATAAAAAGTCATGTCTACCTTGGTCAACCTTAACAAGACTTGAACAGTGGACATATTCCGCCTTCCTAGGTGAAAAAGTTTGATTTTGCAAAGATAGAAACCTTCCCAGTTAACCTATACGTTTTTAATATGGTTCCAATAAAAAGCCCAATGGATGAATGATTTTGTAATGTGATCCTAGTTTTAAATTGTAACTGTACTAGTAAATGTAAGAATATTCAAGCCAATATTTTAATGAAGAATACTATTTTATGACGTACAGCTGCTTTAACGAAACAGATGATGCACGACTGATCACAATATGAAATTCAGAAACAAATTTAGGTACGTATCATAACTTAGTTATTATAACGACATTTAAAACACCAAATACATGGTGGCAAAATAGTTCACTAATCATTCGGAAAACAGCCCGGGTGGACGCCTCTGCTGCGTTCCCACCGTCAGGCGATAGAACACGCAGGGAGTCACCCGGGTTGCCCTACTAGTTCTCCCGCTGATCCTGAAGCTGGGTGAGAGCAGAGACCAGCTAGTGTTCAACTCCCTGTCCCCATCATTCCATATGCCTTCCACAGAGGATGCACTAAATTCTCGCCGAAGGAATAAATGACATTTTAACCTCTTCACGGTATCGTTTGGGCCCGGGAGGCACACAGCTCTTAGCTGCCCTTTATGGCGGGTCACAAGTGATGCATGTCTGAGCTGAGAAGTCGACGTCCCACTTCTCCTTCGTTTTCTTGGCCATCCCTGAAGCCCTGCTAGGTCTATGCTAGAATCCTAATGAAACTTTTGCTTTTGCTCACTCAGTAAGCACAAATAATAATAATGTAAATATTTACAACCTATAAAGTGTCCACATTTTCCTGGACCTTATGGATATATTATAGAAGCATATGTATAATATAATCTTAGTGGAGATTTTGAATAGAAGAGGTAGAGAAAATAAGAATTTGCCTAGTAATTTACACCGTTATTTTTTTCTTACATGACCGTGAGCAAACTAAGCCTGATTGATAACAATGAGATGAGGTGACAGATCTCATGGTTGTAAATGAAAACACTGTGATTCAAACTCAAGTGACTGAAGTAAGTTTCTTTTTCAGCTGAAGCATTGCTGCTAGAATAAATCAGTCATTACTGATCCATGTCTTAGTCTGTTTGGGCTGCTATAACAAGAATGCCTTAGACTGGGTAATTTATAAGGAAGAGAAATTCATTTCTCACAGTTCTGGAGCCTGGAAAGTCTAACATCAAGGTGCTCGCAGATTGGTGTTTAGTGAGGGCTGCTCTCTCCTTCCAATAGGGCACCTTCTCACTGTGTCCTCGCATGGCAGAAGACATGGAAGAGTAAACTCACTTCCTCAAGCCCTTTTTAAAGAGAGTTAAACTCATCTGTGGGGCAGAGCCCTATGACCTAATTACCTTCCAAAAGCTTCACCTCTTCATACCATCACTTTCGGGTTTACGAAATTTGAATCTGAAATACGAATTTTGGAGGGACACCAACTTTCAGGCTGTAATGACTCATGTCAACAAAGGAGTAACAGTGTATTTGAAATAATGTAATTATTACTTTCGGCAGCCATTAGCCCCAACACTTACCACAAATGTGATTAGAAGTTTGAAACCTCTGGCATTTGGTCTTGTTTTATGTAAGTTTTCTACATGACAGTATTTGAGAAAAATAAGATACCTTCTGTCTCTCATAAAACACATTTTATACGGGTTTAAGAAATCAACCACACATAGCTGAGAAAAGGCTAACATTACTAAAATGTTTAAATGATTTGTTTTTTTGTAATTACATAAGTAATATATCTTCAGTTTAGAAAATATTGAAAAGATAAAGATAAGAAAAGATAACAATAAGTCTCACATAATCCAGCCACCAGTGTTAACTGCAGGCAACCTTCTGGTACATGTGGAACGAATATATGTTGAATGAAAAAATGAGTTTTCTTCCAGTCTTTGTTCTCAGTATGTATGTGTATGTTGTTTACACATTGCACTCATGTCATGTTAAGCTCTCAGGCTTTTCTTTTTCCGTGTAACATCTCTCAAGTGTAGCAATGTGAATTGCAGCCGGCGGCTTAGGAAAGTGAGAAATGTAAATTTCCTTTTCTTATCACACTTACTTCTATTTTAGCCCTCATCTGACAGGGCAGCAGCAGATTCACCTCATCAGTTAAAACATTCTCTGTCCTGAAATTTGTCTATTGCTGAGGGTAGTCGAGGCAGCAAGGCCACTGAGGCCCTAGAGCTCCCTCCCCCAGGGTCCGGGGTCTGCCTGGTGTCACTGTGAGTCCCCTTCTCCCCGGGGCTGCAGGCAAAGACCAGGGCACCGGGGCGCTTGGTCCTTTCAGACTTCTCAGGATTCAGGGCAGAGGGTCCTTCCGACGGGACCTGCTGATGTACCCTAGAAAACAATGCTACCGCAGTGAGCTTTCTATGAAATCTGTCAGAAGTTCCATTATTTCCTGTGGTAGATTCAGAAAGTGGAATTGCCAAATCAAAGGGGTTAAGGCTCTTGCTACACATATCCAGTTGCTCTCCAGAGAATGCCAACCTAAAGCTGTGACTGCAGCTGCTTACAGCAGCCTGGCAGGCATGATCCTTCATGGCGGCCTTTCTTCAGCTCCTCCAATACATTCCACGAAGACGTGATTTTTGTCTGTTCACCTACAGAGTTCCATTTCTTTCAGTTAGAAGGTCAACGGTTATTGAGAACTCATTAAATGCAAAGCATGTATAACTGGAAAAACTCCAAGCCTCAGTTTTTCATCTTCAAAAGAGGTATTAGGTTGATGCACTTACTTAATTGAGACTTTTGCCATTACTTTTGGTGGCAAAAACTGCAATTACTTTTGTACCAAAATTACTTTTGTGACCACCCCGCCTACCCACATCACGCTCACAGGAGAGTTCAGGACAGGGCATGTTCTAACTGATGAGATGAACCTGCTGTTGCCCTGTCGGATGAGGGCTAAAGTAAAACAGATCCGGACTCCCCACAAAAACGAGGGCAGAGGCCATTGTCACGGACACAGACAAACCCTGATTCTCTCTACAAAACTCGGTGACTGGGAAAGTTGGGGGCTACGGAAACCCCACCGAATCTTTATGCAGAGCATTCTGGAAGCCCACCTAATCCGAGCCTTCCTGCTACAGAGGAAGAAACAGCAGAGCGACAAGGTGACCATAAGTCGGGGTGCAGCCTGGCCTGGACCACTCTCCTCATAGACGCCTGGATTCTTTCCCTCCACCCTCACAGCGGCTTGGCCTCAGCCTCCAGGAGCGCTGTGCTCCCTATTGCCAGTCCTCAGACACGGGCCCTGGGTTGCCATATTCACCCCCTCATCCCACGGGTCACACCGCTCAGGCCACCTAGACCTGCTCCTAGGACAGCTGGCCCTCATCCCTGCCCCAGGACAGACAGGAGCTCAGCAGAAAGGCCGCCAGACTCTTCAGAACTTCTCTCTGCACTGGGCTCAAGTGGCCGTCCCAGGCAAGAGCAGGACCCTCTCTGTCTTCGTGTTCATGTTGCAACATTGCCTGCTTTCCATTAATTGCATCTAAGTGGAGCGTTGAACCAATTAAAAGAATTTCCAGCACCACTCCTGGCTTAATCCTGTTTACCTCTTGTTTAACATACTGATTTGGATTTAGGGTGGTTTTTTAAAAAGCCTTGTTGTCCTCAGTGACAGTTCCCTTTGGGCCATGCATGTCACCCAGTTTCTTGATCAGCTCTGAAGGACTCTGGCGGCCTCTGTGTAATGGTAAGCAACTTACTTACACACACACACACGGCACAAATCATGAGTGCTTCGGTATTTTCAACCTTGGGAAGTTCTGGTGTATGACATTGTGACGTTTTTGCTTTGTGGCATGATTTTTTAATGGGGGAGAAAAATACTTCCAGGCTCCCTGTAACACCACACGTATTACAACAGGCACTTTCTGAGCATTCTCTCATTTTTTGCAACCATCCTTACTGTACCCATTTTACTCATACGGAAACCAAGTCATACAGCCAATAAACAGCAAAAACACGACTGAAGTCCAGCTCCAAGTCCGGGCCTGCATCCTTTCCTTTGTGTGGCATTGCAGCTTCTACGGATGTTAGCTTCGGGCCTTTGCCCCCCGCTTTTTTTTTTTTTTTTGGAGACAGTGTATTGCTCTGTCACCCACGCTGGAGTGCAGGGGCACAGTCTCAGCTCACTGTAACCTCTGCCTCCTCGGTTCAAGTGATTCTCGTGCCTCAGCCTCTCTAGTTGGGTCCAGAGTTGGTTCCTTTCGGTGGGTTTGTGGTGGGGTTGCTGGACTCAGTGACTTCAAGAATGGAGCCATGGACCTTCATGGTCAGTGTCCCAGCTCTTAAAGGTGGCACAGAAGCAAACAGCCAGCTGGAGCAACAGTTACCGTGAAGAGCAAAACAACAAACCTCCCACACTGCGGAAGAGTACCTGGGTGGCTTGCTGCTGCTGGTGGGCGGGGGGTAGCCAGCTTTTATTCCCTTATTTGTCCCCACCCATGTCCTGTTTCTGTCCTATCAGAATGCCCGTTTCCCAATCCTCTCCTGTGATTGGCTACTTTTAGAATGCCACTGATTGGTCCATTTTACAGAGTGCTGACTGGTCCATTTTACAGAGTGCTGATTGGTCCATTTTAAAGACTGCTGATTGGTGCATTTTACAAACCTCTTGCTAGCTACAGAGCACTGATTGGTGCGTTTTTGCAGAGTGCTTATTGGTGCATTTTACAAACCTCTTTCTAGCTACAGAGTGCTAACTGGTGCATTTTACAATTCTCTTGTAAGAGAAAAGTTCTCCAAGTCCCCACTTGACCCAGGAAGTCCAGCTGGCTTCCCTTCTCACAGCAGCTGGGATGACAGGTGTGCACCACCATGCCCAGCTAATTTTTGTATTTTTAGTAGAGATGGGGTTTCACCATGTTGTCCTGGCTGGTCTCAAACTCCTGGCCTCATGCAATCCACCCACCTTGGCCTCTCAGAGTGCTGGGATTACAGGCGTGAGCCACTGCACCTGACCAGCATTTGCACATTTTAGAGGTGACTGTTCTGGGTGACAAATCACTCCCCAGGGACCACAGCATCAGTTTGACATGTAAAATGGGGAAATGGGACTTAGCTTGATAAGTTTGATAGACATTTGCTCACAAGTTGCCTGTTTCACCAGGATGACTGCATGAAGGAACATGGAGTTAGGAGGTTGCTGGGTTAGATCAGCTAATGCTTCTAAATGGAAAGAAGTTTCAATGGGGTGAGAGTCATGGGGTGGTGACATGGACTAAACTAAGCCCCTCCTGGGGGCCAGGTTAACCAGGAATGTTTGTCAGTGACAGCACATCTACGACCACGGCCAGGACGGAGGCCCACGGGGAGAGTGGGGAGAACGGACGTGGTGAGGCGTGAAGGCTGACCTCAGAAACGCACTGGATGAGCTGTGGCTCCTCTTGCTGGGAAACAAAACACAAGTGAGGTGAGTAACCTAAATTATATGTCTAGCCCTACAAATGACCTAAGGCAGACAATTCTACCTGTTATGACTCAGATCCTCTCTCTACAAAATGGAAGAAATAATATGGCACTAAGTAACTTCCTAGAGATGCTAGGAGAACTTCCAGAGAGAGTGATTTCTCAACCCGTAAACTAATGTTGGTTACACCCAACATACAGTTCTTTAATTCCCTATTTCTTGTGTCCCAGGATCACAGGAAAAAAGCCTTCTGACATAAAACACAGAAATTGCACAGAGCTACCCAAGTTCATTCTAAAATTAAGTTTCGCCTGATCCAAGAACTCTTCTTGGTTATAGGTTCAAAAAATGAAAGGACTTAGAGATGACTCAGTCCATCAATGCAGGTGTCTAGAGCGTAACCTCCATCCCCGGGGCCAGTTCTCAGGTGGACAGCATTATTCCCTCGGGGGTCTCATCCTTGGAGGCTGACCACAGCCCAGAGTCCTCCTCCACCAGCCATGCCAACTGACTGCAGCCGGCATTTAAGTGGAACCCTACTGGCTGTCCCTGACCCGGTTTAACCCTTTCATTTATAGGCGAACAACCAGAAGCCCACAGAGTTTCAGTGAGGAAACGGGGATTGTACAGCTAGTGGAAGCCACTGATAGAATCTAGACCTTATGACTTCCAGCTTCATATCCATATCCTAACATAGTAAGATTCCACCTCCACAAAAGGAATTTTAAAAGAATCAGCCAGGCGTGGCAGCATGCACCTGTAGTCCTAGTGACTTGGGAAGCTGAGGCAGGAGGATCGCTTGAGCCCAGGAGGTCAAGGCTGCAGTGAGCTCTGATCATGGCACTGTACTCCAGCCTGCGTGACAAAGCAAGTCCCCGTCTTATAAACAAATAAATATAAAGCTAACGAGACCCAGCTGTACTAAGTTACTCCTTTTATTTATTTAGTCAATAAATATTATTGAGTACCTACTGTGTACCCGACATTATGCCCAGATAAATGACTGCCCCTACTGCACCCAGCTAGAAAGGGATTTCATAAAACATAGGCTTTTATCACTCTGCAGGAGCTGGAGCAAAATTCAAGTATAAGTAAATATATATAAGTATAATACATAAAAGTAAGAATTTTTAAAATATATAACATAAATATAATTTGTATATATATAATATTATTATAAAATATATATATATATATAAAATTATGGTATCACTTGGTCCAAGGACTTAGAAATATCTCCGAAAAAGAAGTTGATGACGTTAATACTAATAGTGAGTGATGCTCTCCACCAGGAGCAGACTCGTTTGTATATTAGCTTCAGTTTCCTCTTTGCTCTTCCCCGGGCATTGTGCTGTAGGAACCTATAGTAGAACGTGGCTATATAATTTCAATGGGAAGACCATCACGGAAGGAAGTTGAGCACATTGCTCCAAATCTTATCAAGGTTTTGGATAGAAGAAAAGATCTCATCATCATAGCTTTTGGTTGCATTTAAATTATCAACCAGAAATAATCCACTGAAGGTCTCTACATTCTCTTCCCCTGGTTGTGTTAGGGGGGAAACAGCATCAAGCTGTGGCTGGGAAGACCAGGCTTCTGGTTTGCTACTCCCCAGGCGGCTTGTAACACCAAATGAGTCACTCCAATATCGCTGAGTCTCTCTCCTTGTTTTAAAATGCGAATGACATGTGCCCTGTCTGCCTGGCAAGGCTGTTATTAGGATTAATAATAATAACTCCAAGGCTATTGTGCTTTGCAACGTTTGCAACACTCTTTCACAACAACCCGTTTATAATTACCCCAATTAGAGATGAGAACCCACAGCTCAGAGGAGTGACGCAACCTGCTGGAGGTGTCCAGCCAGAAAGTGCCGGCGTGGGGCAGAGCCTCCCCCTGCATGGGCGTTGCCTCCGTTTCCTGGGGCTGCGCTGCCAAGGCCGGTTGTGGGTGGCTCCCGTGTGTTCCACAGACGCCCGGGTAGGGATCATGGGCGCACAGGGCTGCTCTCTCTCTCTAGGCAACTCCCAGGAGCTTGGAAATATCTGAGTGGCTTTGGCAGGTTTTCTGGGTGCAGAAATTAGGACAGGATGTTTTCAGTGAGATGTCTCTGCTGCTGCCACAGTGTTGGCCTCCGCTCTGACTGCCTTACTGCTCTGCTGTGTTGGTCACTGTCTCCTGCGTGTGTCCTTCACTGTTTTCCTCTAAAAAGCACAGCCCTCACACACACACACATACACATACACAAATACTACCATCTCCCTGACCCTCTGGGTGTCTGCATCCCGAGCCATGACTCCATGTTTGCTGGACACTCCTCTCCAGTGTGTACAGAAGTCCCGGTACAGGCATCACCTCTCGGGGGCTGGAGGGCAGGTGGTTGCCACAGCCCCCCACAGGGCACCTTCTCCATGCTCGGCTCCATCAGCAGCAGCATGGCCCTGAATGCAGAGGCTTGCAAACTTCTAAACATATGCTTATGTGAACGTAAAACAAAAAGCAGTACTCACCCTTATTGCTTGTGGTGTACTTTGAGATTTCCTGGCTGAGTCTATTTCATGTAAATGAAATGCTGGTTGCAACCTAATACTTTGATTATTTGACCCTCCAATGAGTGAAGGCCCACAGCTTGGGAAACACTATGAAGTGGCGTTTTTCAGAGGATGATCTCACCTTCTGCCCACCATAGGCGAATCCCCACTGTCCAGGAAGGGAGACTTGCCGTGTTCATCCATCCCAGGCCGTTCTCTCCACTTCTCCCTGCCACCAAGTCCAGACTCCTACAGTCTCCCTCCCCCGAGGTGTGGTCCTGTGTACCCCATCTTCCACAGGCCCAGAATGGTTTTCTGAAAATAGAAACCTGCCACTTTCACATCTTTCTTAAAATCCTTCCATGACCGACTTCCCCAAGTGCCATCACCTCAGGGAGGAAGTCCGGGCTCTCGAGATGGCCGAGGCCCTCTGTGCCTACAGTCTGACCTCCCCGCCGTTTCTACACCGACACTGTCCCCACCCACACTGTCCCCTTTGCATCCTGCCTGCACGCAGTGCTACAGGCACTCCACAGTGCGTGCCACAGCCTGTCCCTCTGACTCTGTTCCTGGGGCTGTCTCTGTTCTTCCCCAGGCTGCCACTGACCCACTCCCGCGGCACTTAGGCATGAGAGCACCTCCTCCAGGAAGCAGACGTAGGCCCTTCAGGCTGGCCGGGCCCCTGTCATGCATGATCCCGTGGTACCTGTGTGAACACCTGCCCTGGCACTGTCCCTCCCAGACAAGTGTGGAAGTGGGAGGAGGGGCGGGACCCTGGGCAGGACAGAGGTGGCCACTGCTTGCTCATGGCTACAGCATGTTGCTCAGGGAAGTGATTAACAGATAGCATCTTCGGGGAGAAAATAAAACCACAGCCGGAAAGTCTGTCCAACTGAGTCATCCACAGAGCAGGGCTGGCTAGGAGGGAGAGTCCAGGAACAGGGCAAGCTATGGGCCCCAGGGAAGTCCAGTGAACAAAGAAGCTGAACGCAGAGCCTAGACCCTGGATACTCAAAGTGTGGTCCACCGACCAGAACCAGCCAGGGCTTCTTGCAGATGCCCCAGCCCCGATCAGAGCAGCACTGGGCCTGGGAAAGTTCCCGAGCTGAAGAGAGCAGCTGCCCCCAGTTGCCCACAGGGAGTGTTCACCCTGAGCACTCACTGGGCCGCGCTGAAGTTTTCTTCTTTCCTTTTTTTTTTTTTTTTTTGAGACGGAGTCTTGCTCTGTCGCCCAGGCTGGAGTGCTGTGGCGC
>NW_012116466.1:911956-971700 GCF_000951035.1 Colobus angolensis palliatus
CCTCTGCCTCCTGGGTTCCAGCGATTCTCCTGCCTCAGCCTCCCTGGTAGGTGGGGTTACAGGTGTGCTCCACCATGCCTGGCTAGGGTTTGTATTTCTTTTAGTAGAGACGGGGTTTCACAATGTTGGCCAGGCTAGTCTTGAACTCCTGACCTCAGGTGATCCACCCACCTCGGCCTCCCAAAGTCCTGGGATTACAGGTGTGAGCCATTGTGCCAGGCCCACTTTAATCATTTGTTAAGTGTACAGTTCACTGGCATTAAGTACATTTACATTGTTGGGCAGCCCATCGTCACCATCCATCTCCAGAACTCTTTTCACCTTGCAAAACTGAAGCTCCACTCATTAAACAATAACTCTCCATTGCCCCATCTCCCAGCCTCTGGAAACCACTGCTCTCCTTTCTCGATGACCACTTTCCACTACATTCCACGCACCCACTGCATTTAATACACATACATACGTATCTGTGACACATTCTACTTCCTTTCTCTTTTGACTACTCCAGGAGCCCTCCTGTCAGAGGAATCATACAATATTTGTTCTTTTGTGACTCGCTGATTTAGTATAATAACATTATTTAGTATAATGTCTTCAAGGTGCAGCAGTGTTGTTGTCTATGTCATAATTTCCTTCCTTTTTAAAGCTGAACACCACTCCACGGTAGGTATATACCACATTTTGTTCATCTAGTCATCGGTTGGACAATTGAGTTACTTCAACTTCTTGGCGGTTGTGAATAGTGCTGCTATCTATGAACATGGGGGTACAAGTATCTGTTTAAGTTCCTGCTTTCACTTCTGCCCTAGATGTTAGAAAGGCAGCGTGCATTACCTGAGATACTAAAAGATGAGATATTACAAAGTGGTGTAAAAATATCAAGACACATGGTTCCTGTTGCAATTGCAATTTCTATTATTGAGGATAAACAGGAGAGGGCATCTGAAGAACTAAACAGAACTATGCAAGACGCTCTCCGGTGGAGTGAGATTTTAAAGGGTTGTGCGTACATGAAAGTGATGTGAAGTTGTAAGAATGGATCAAATAGGCAAAATCTAAAACTATGGCTATAAATACAAGTGATCACGCAATACAAAGGACAATAAAGAGAGAAGTGTACTGCTTGCGGCTGGGAGCAGAATACTAATAGAAAACAAATATAAAGTTATACTGGCTATCTTCTAACTTGAATCTGTCATTTATGTTAAGCAGAAACATTTTTAGACTAAAAAGTATAGAAAAAACATAAATAAGAAAAAATGAAATTTTATGTCAGTAAAGTGATTAGTAGAGATTTCACAGAATCTCAGAAGAGAAAGGAGAGCTCGGGGATTCTTAGAAAACTATGCACCGTATCCGCTGAGTGCTTCCTACCTTCCCATTCCCTCAACTGGAAAGAACGCAAAATACCTAAAAGCCTGGCCATCTAGTTCAGAAGGAAAAGGCACCTGGAGGAGGGTTAGGAGGCCACTCACACCGTGTCAGGTTGCAGATGTGAATTAGACAGGAAGGACTGGCAGATCAGCCCTGCAAACTCATTTCGGCAAACAAGAAAAAAGAAGGGGAGTGGAGTGAAGGAAGAGACCAAATATTAACTCGAGAGAAAACATAACTTGAGAAGCAAAAGCAAATTCCTCACCATTGCTTCACTCCGAAAAAAAATCATTTAATAAGAATGGGGGCATAGTGGGCCAGGGTGGTCTTGGAAAGTGCAACATTTGGGTATGAAGCCAGAAGTGCCTGGCTTCCCCGCTGAAGAGGTACATTGAAGAAATAAAAATTGACGCCATTCTGAAGTCGGGGGCGGAGCAGAATGTGGCAGAGAATGGCTGGGCTATTACAGTTAGGGGAACAGGAGCATAGAAGAGCCAGGGTGACATCGTTTTAAAAATCAGCTCCACCTTGAGACTAACAAGGCACATTCCTTGCCAGTCATGACCCACTGGCTAAATCATAGGAGTGCTGCCATTAGAATATGATTGATGACCAGTCTTGCTGCTTCCTGCTGACAAGGGGTGCTGTTTTGGAGAAAATGGCAGTCAGAGTCCTCCCAGAGGTCTATCTAAGGGTTTCTAGAAAAGGGGAGCTCTCATCTGAGGCTCCAGTTGCCTGACCATTTGGAGTTTGATGGCTTCTAGGCATGAGAGATAAAAACAAGTTTTATAGGCCAGGCGTGGTGGCTCACGCCTGTAATCCCAGCACTTTGGGAGGCCGAGACGGGCAGATCACGAGGTCAGGAGATCGAGACCATCCTGGCTAACACGGTGAAACCCCGTCTCTACTAAAAATACAAAAAACTAGCCAGGCGAGGTGGCAGCGCCTGTGGTCCCAGCTTCTCGGGAGGCTGAGGCAGGAGAATGGTGTAAACCCAGGAGGTGGAGCTTGCAGTGAACTGAGATCTGGCCACTGCACTCCAGACCAGGCGACAGAGCAAGACTCTGTCTCAAAAAAAAAAAAAAAAAAACAAACAAGTTTTATAAGGTTAAGTATGCATGAGTTAAACATGTGTATTATACAAGGAAAGAATTTAGTGCCAAAGACTACAGAAATAAGTGAAATATACTCACAACAACATTGTACCCCAAGCTGTTTCACCCTGGTGAAAGACATTAAACCTTGTATGGGATCAGATAAATTTTAGAAGAGAGACAACTGTTCTTGCCATATCTTTAGAAGTTAACAGGTGCACCCTGGAATACCTGTATCTCCTCTCTCTTTCCCAGGCCTCCCTGTCTCAATCATAAAAGACCAAGGTGGCCATTTTCAGGAGGTCCTCTAATGTACTTTCTGGACCCAGGGCCCATTTCTGCAACTTCTTCCTGATATCAGGGGCAGCTTGAGTAATAAATTGAGTAAAAAAATAAATCCTTTTTATTTTTTTGAAACGGAGTTTTGCTTGTTAACCAGGTTGGACTGCAATGGTACGATCTTGGTTCCCTGCAAACCTCTGCCTCCCACATCCAAGCAATTCTCCTGCCTCCACCTCCCGAGTAGCTGAGATGACAGGCACCTGCCACCACACCCAGCTAACTATTTTTTTGTATTTTTAGTAGAGACAGGGTTTCACTGTGTTGACCAGGCTGGTCTCGAACTCTTGACCTCAGGTGATCCTCCCACCTCAAGCCTCCCAAAGTGCTGGGATTACAGGCATGAGCCACTGTGCCCAGCCAAATTCATCCTTTAGGATTAGCTGTCCCCTGACTGAATCAGGAGATAGAGAGGTGTGCTTTACCAAGGCCTCTCTTAACCTTTCCAGGAAGGCAGTGGGATTTTCATCAAATCCCTGGTCAATCATGGACAACTGAGTATAACTGAGAGGCTTGGTCCCAGTCCTGTGTAAGCCGTCCATTATGCTCACCTGAAAGTGTCTCCTCTTCCAGTCTTTCATCTCGTCATTGAGATCCCATTTAGGGTTGCCCCCCACCCATCACTTGTGGTCCAGACTCAAGACGGTCCTCCATAAAGTCAATCATTTTAGAGTCAAACCAGCAACCCCTCCGTGTATATGGAAAGCAAAAGCATTGTAGCAGGGCGCAGTGGCTCACGCCTGTAATCCCAGTACTCTGGGAGGCTGAGGAGGGTGGATCATTTGAGGCCAGGAGTTCAAGATCAGCCTGCTCAACGTGGTGAAACCCCTCTACTAAAATACAAAAAAAAAAGAAAGAAAATTAGCTGGGTGTGGTGGTGCACACCCGTAATACCAGCCACTAAGCAGGCTGAGGCAGGACAATCGCTTGAACCCAGAAGACAGAGGTTGCAGTGAGCTGAGATCACACCATTGCACTGCAGCCTGGGTGACAGAGTGAGACTGTGAAGAAAGAAAGAAAGAGAGAAAGAGAGAAAGAAGGAGGGAGGGAGGGAGGAAGGATGGATTCACACCAGTGGTTCCCTACTGTGCCTAAGTCATTGTAGTACTGGCTAAAAATGCAGACTCCAGACATCTCCCCCAGAATTACAAGCACCCCAGGAATTCCGCTGCAGGTGGTATGCAAACCACATTCTGATAAGCAGATAACTGGGGACCAGGGGCTGCACCAGTCCCACACCCACTGGGAGTGGCATTTATTCCATCTCTTCACCTGACAGGCACAAAGACTCTCATCTTTGGAAAGAATGGCTTTTCCTTGGGGCATCTCAAGCACAGCTTTTATGGAAGAGGAGGTAGTATGGGGCTGCTATTGCTTTCCATGGGAAAAAAAAGGAAAACTAATCTTGTTTTGCTTTGGGGTGAAATGAAGAGTAGTAATTGGACCTTTTGTTTTCTTTGTTTTGATTGTTCATTTTTGTAAGAAAGTGAATGCCAAGCAAAATACAAATGGATATAGAAAATTCTGCCTAACTCAGCAATATCTTTAAATGTAAATACTGCACTAGAAACAGCTAATCTCCAGATCACACCCCATGCCTGCTCTGCACAGGGGGCTGATGTGCAGCTGTGGCCAAAACCCCAGGAGTGCTCCCTCCTGGGAAAACAGATCCATATGCCGCACAGCTCAGCAGAGAGCAAACCTTTACTTGACCCAATCTCTGCTTTTAAATCTTGTTTTTAACAACTTCATTGAGATATAATGCACATGCCACACAATGTACCAATCTAAAGTGTATAGTGCTTCAGGGAATATTACCTTATTAACTTTTAAAAACTATGGTAATTAACTTAAAAACCATGGTACAACTATGGTAAAATAGATACAATAGAAATCTGCTATCTCAAACACTTTAGCGTGTTCAGCGAGTGGCATTACATACATTCACAATATTGTACAATCATCACCACTATTTCCAAACTGTTTTCATCACCCCCAAACAGAAACTCTGTGCCCATTAAGCACTTGCTCTCCGTTCTCCCTCCCCCCAGCCCCGGCAACCATGATCCTACTGCCTGTCTCTACGGATTTGCCTGTTCTAGGCACCTCACATAAGTGCAATTATACAGCATTTGTCCTTTGTGTCTATGTTATTTCACTAAGCACAATATTTTGGAGATTGATTTGAGTTGTAGTGTGGGTCTGAACCTTGTTCCTTATTACAGCTGAATAATATTCCATTAAAGAGAACCTGTTTTTCTACTCATATAACCCTTTTGACACCAAATATGTGGGCTGGGTTTTCACTCCAAGCAATGCTCCAATTCTCTGCAGTCACCACCTGCATGTCCTACAATTTAATTCAGTTCTGACACTAACGACCCCATGTTAGCCGGGGCTTCCTGCAATCATGGGAAACATGTAAGGGGTCATATAGCCAGTGGGCCAGAGGGAAACATGAGGCAGGATTTGGAATCCTCGTCGTGTAATCAGGCCCAGTCACTGGTTATTACAGTCATTAGACCACAGCAGACCTCAACAGACGGAATAGAATCCCAGCCACTGGTTATTAAAGTCATTAGACCACAGCAGACCTCAACAGACAGAATAGAATCCCAGCCAGTGGTTATTACAGTCATTAGACCACAGCAGACCTCAACAGACGAAATAGAATCCCAGCCACTGGTTATTACAGTCATTAGACCACAGCAGACCTCAACAGACAGAATAGAATCCCAGCCAGTGGTTATTACAGTCATTAGACCACAGCAGACCTCAACAGACGGAATAGAATCCCAGCCACTGGTTATTACAGTCATTAGACCACAGCGGACCTCAACAGACGGAATAGAATCCCAGCCACTGGTTATTAAAGTCATTAGACCACAGCGGACCTCAACAGACGGAATAGAATCCCAGCCACTGGTTATTACAGTCATTAGACCACAGCGGACCTCAACAGACGGAATAGAATCCCAGCCACTGGTTATTACAGTCATTAGACCACAGCAGACCTCAACAGACAGAATAGAATCCTCCTATTTTGGCTGAAATAAAAATTGACTTCATTCTGAAGTTGGAGGCAGAGGAGAACATGGGAGAGAATGGCTGGGCTATTACTGTTAGGGAAACAGAAGCATAGAAGAGCCGGGGTGACACCGTTATAAAAATCAACTCCATTCCTTGCCAGTCACGATCCACAGTCATAAGGCACTTACAGTTGAGGAAACAGCCTAAAGATACCTGCAAGGATACAATCCCATGCCAATGAAAAGTCCAGAGGTCCCAATACCCGTAACAATATATGCTTTCAAGATAATTATAATTATGACTTGATGTACTTACACATTAAAATATTGAGTATAGTTTTCTTTAAATCAACCGAATAATAAATTCTGTCATGCTGTCAGTCCGCCCACATAGAGACACAGCTTAGCTCTGTCTTTACATAGACAAGACTCCTATGTAAGAAAAAACTTAAAGACGAGGCGGTCCCTCCTCTTGCTTTCTGAGGACGCCCTACTCTATCTGCGTAACCTCCAAAAACCTCTCTCTTCTTACGGCACTTAGCAACTCGCCTCGAATTCCTTCCCATGAGAGATCCAAGCACCCTTTTTGGAGGTCTGGATTGGGACCCCTTGCTCTAGCAACGTTGCAACTCGTGCAGGACTTTCTCCCTCACGAGGATGGCAGATGAGAGCCCCTCGAGGCCGCCTTCTGAACCCCTGGAGCCCTCGCTACCCACCTTCTCCACATTCCTCCAGAACGCCTCTTCTTCAATGTACTTAATTAACACAGAAGTACAGCTTAAATCTTTACCCACGTGATTCCTGACTTCTGCGGCAAATTTGGATAGTGATTGAGAAACGCAAAAGCAGAGCGGGAAGGAATGTGTGACTTAATAAAATTGGTATCCTGGAAGGAGGCAGAATCTGACGTTCTGAGCCTGACCATCTTCCAACCATCCTGTGTTCGTGTTGCCTTCTAGCTCTCTTACAACATGACCCAGAGTAAATATTTTTTGTGACCCATGACTGCACACACACATGTACACTCACAAATACCTGAAACAACGTTTACAAAACAGTATCCTTCAACATACCATTTACTCATATTTCAACTCTGTTTTATTCTAATTATGTAGAAAATTCTGGTTGGGACTCACAAAATTGATTTTGAAGCCCACTAGAAGGCCGCGAAGACTAGGCTGCCCTCCTGGCGCCAACGAATGCGCACACTCCCTCTCCCTCCCTCTCCTTCCTTGATATGCATCATTAGGGAGACGCATATGGATCAGAATGTAGAGTTGTTCACACATGTCTAGCGAAGTTCCCACAGTCCCTGGAGCTCAGGATTTTAAGACTTGGCAGAGATGAGATAGCAGACAGGGCAAGAGCGAGGCAGACACTCACCTGAGAGACCGCCCAGGCTGCGCTGCACTGTGCCTGTTGGGGTTTTGCTGGGCTCAGGAGGTGCAGTTTGTGCTAACCGTGGCCCTTTCATTCTTGGGGCTTACGTATGTTTTAGGAAGAATTTTGGTGCCTAATGCTTCCAATTAAGAGAATGTTTACAAGCATTGGGCTTCCCATTTCTTGAGCCAGTCTCAGCTTTTGGGAGGTTTGTCTTACCTAAGGGAAAGCAGAATGAGTGTGGAGGAAGCTGTGGGCAGTGCCTGGGCTCCCCCTCCTCAGCCGGAAAGGCCATGTCACCAGAGCTTCTTATCTGTAAAGGGAAATTAAGTAGGAAATGAAGACTGCAAAATTAGAAAACTGGGTTCGAAATGTACATGCAAACATTCCTCAGCGTATATGCAACAAGTCCAACACTTTTTAAATAATAGATATAGAAGTGCTTTGAAATGCACTTGCTGCTGTCTCTATAGCATGTGTGCTTATTATCCAAGCACCACAAGGTACCCAGTCTCTTCCATGCATAGATGGTGATCCCTGCAGCCCTGAATATGGATGTGGTGCATCCAACTACAGAAATTACGCTCATAACCACGACCACACACAACTAGCTTCAGGGGCTAGTATTTCCAACCCAAGAAAACAGGTTGGCACCTGCTATGTGGGATTAGAGGCAGCATGTACACAATGGTGTCCGCAGTTAATACCGCTGCACAATGTGGTGGTCTTGTTTGCTGTGAGAGGCACAGTCACTTCGGCTTTTCCTTCTTTTCTTACCTTTGGATTCCTTTGGATTCTATGAGGCTGAGGCTTCCCTTGGGGCGGATGATGAACATGAGGCTCTGATTCATTACTCTCTTCCGTGAACTGTGCCCAGGGATTACAACTGGATTGTTCTCTGTCTCAGAGACATGCTTGTCTTCCAACTGAGTGCAGACAGCATTTGTGCTGAGGTTTCAATCACCGAATCATTCTAATCTTGTTTAAATTTTATGGTACTAAGCTAATTCCTCATAATTATGTACACTAAGAATCAGGGTGCTGCTAGGCCGGGCGCGGTGGCTCAAGCCTGTAATCCCAGCACTTTGGGAGGCCGAGGCGGGCGGATCACGAGGTCAGGAGATCGACACCATCCCAACTAACGCAGTGAAACCCCGTCTCTATTAAAAATACAAAAAAATTAGCCGGGCGTGGTGGCGGCGCCTGTAGTCCCAGCTCCTCGGGAGGCTGAGGCAGGAGAATGGCGGGAACCTGGGAGGCGGAGCTTGCAGTGAGCCGAGATCGCGCCACTCACTCCAGCCTGGGCCACAGAGCCAGATTCCGTCTCAAAAAAAAATTAAAAAAAAAAAAAAAGAAAAAAAAAAGGGTGCTTCTGAAGCATTTGGGGATGTAGGACTGAATAAGAATAACTTAAATGAAATCAGGTGACATTCTCCAGGAGAGAGTTCAGGGAAATGTGTTAATCAGCATTCTGCAGAGAAACAGAATCAATAGAGAGAGAGAGACAGAATTAGAAGGAGACCGATTTTTCAGGAATTGGTCCACGTGATTATTTTGGAGGCTGGGGAGTCCAAAGTCTTCACAGCAGGTCAGCAGGCTGGAGACCCAGTGAGGAGCTGGTGTTGCAGTTTAAGTTTGAAGACCGACTGCTGCAGAATTCTCTCTTGCTGAGACCTACTCAAATCATGGAAATCTGCTTTACTTAAATTCCACCAATTTAAAGTTAATCTCATCCAAAAACATCCTCACAGAAACATCCAGAATAATGTCTGACCAAATTTGGACAACTTGGCATCCAGCCACATCTCCTGGAACTTCATTAATCTCTGAATGAAGACAATGACAAGGTCATGCTTCAGCTCACATGATAGCGCTATCCTGCACACACCCAAAAATATGCCAACTCTTTCCCAGAAGGGGATGCAAGGTCCTTGGGGATGTTTACTCTTCTCCTTGGTAGCCCGTAACTTAAACACTATGATGAAAAGTTAATACTTCAGTACTATAGTATAAAATCAACACTATTAACAATATTATGTTACATGTTAAGGTGATAAGAGAAGGACAAAAACAAATAAATTTGCTTAATATATATACACAAGCATATTTATAGCAAAGTAGGGAGGAAACACTCATGACAGTGACAGTCCTTGTTTCTGTACTGGTCCCACTGTGTCATTGGTATTTATAGCTACTTTCTTCCACTGCCCATTCTCTATTCCCATTTCCCTCAGCAAGCTCCTCAGCTGGGTGTAATTTCTGACCTGGAAGGGTGACCTCAATTGTCATTCCTGAATGGTTTGAGTCATTCAGAGCAAAAGGTTGTGGAAACAGAGGGCACATTTTTTGCTCATAGGCTTCCAAAGGTACTAGTGATTGGTCCACTTCCCATTTCTGCCCCTCGATTCCTGGACTTGTCAACGCTGGGAGACACCGCACCATACACAGGACGCTGACTCAAAGCACATGCAGGCCTCTGGGGAACCGTGCCCCAGCCAAGCGAGGTATTGCTACGTAGCAGGTGCTGTAACCAAGTCTTCAGAAGGTCATGCCACTGCTGTCTCAGGCCAATTGCTTCAGGATGGTGGGGAACACGGTAAGACCAGTGAATTCTATGAGCAGGGGCCCATTGCTGTGCTTCATTTGCTGTGAAGTGAGTTCCTTGGTCAGAATGCTGTGTGGAATAGTATGACGGTGCGTGGGTAAGGCATTCATTCCGTGAGTCCATGGATGGTAGTTCTGGTAGCACCATTGCATGCAGAGAAGACAAATCCATACCCAGAATAAGTGTTTATTCCAGTAAGAACAAACGAGTGCCCCTTCCATGACGGAAGGGATCCAATATGATCAACCTGCCCCCAGGTAACTGGCTGATCACCCCAGGGAACGCAACTCAATATTAGTCCCTGCTGCTGGCAGGTGGGGCAGGTGGGGCACTCAGTGGTGGCTGTAGCCAGGCCAGTCTTGGTGAGTGGAAATCCATGTTTCTGAGCCTATGCCTAAGCTCCATCCCTACCAACATGGCCACTTTGTTTATAAGCCCTTTGGGTGATAACAGAAGTAGCTGGGGAGAGGCTGACTGGTATCCACAGAATGGATCGTTCTGCCCAACTGGTTGTTAAAATCCTCCTCTACCGAGGTCGCCATTTGGTGAACACTCACGAGGGACACATAGATCTTCACATTTTTGCCCGGAGAAGTCTATCCACGTACCTCTCCCCCAGACTGTCTTGTCACCAATTTTCCAATCATGTTCCTTCTGAGTCCTTGACCATCCAATGGCCACAACCCAGGAAATGGTCTATAATTACAATCTGGCCATTTCTCCTTCCAAAGTGAACAACCAGGTGCAAGACTCAGTGTTAACCATCACAGGGAATTCAAGACGTGGGAACTTCATATTACTGGAGCGTCTGCCACAGGACTGAATTCTGCATCAGACCAGCACGTCATCCTTAGCTGTGTGGGGGTCTTACACCTTCAACAATTCAGTGGGTAATTATCAAGACCCGTTTCATTGTCGATCTAGAACACTGAATTCCCAGAAGAAATCGTGTTACTATTACATATAATGTTGAGACTTCAGACCAACAGAATGGCCATCAGCTGTATCTAAAACTACCTATAAAGAAAAGTGAAAGTCCCAGTACAGTGGCTTATGCCTGTATTCCCAGCAGTTTGGGAGGCTGAGGTGGGTGGATCACTTGAGCTCAGGAGTTTGAGACCAGCCTGGACAACAGGGCAAAACCCTGTCTCTACTACCAATACAAAAATTAGTTGGGCGTGGTTGCACACACCTGTAATCCCAGCTACTTGGGAGGCTGAGGCAGGAGAATCGCTTGAACCCGGGAGGCGGAGGTTGCAGTGAGCCGAGATCGCGCCATTGCACTCCAGCCTGGGCAACAAGAGTGAAACTCCATCTCAAAAAAAAAAAAAAGTTTTTGTTTTGTTTTATTTTGTTTTGTTTTTTGAGACGGAGTCTCGCTCTGCCGCCCAAGCTGGAGTGAGTGGTGCGATCTCGGCTCACTGCAAGCTCCACCTTCCAAGGAAAGTATTTTTGTTGATCAACAAACGTCATGAATGCGGTAATCAACTGTGATTAAAAATGCATGTAAAGAAGAAGTTTTGCTGAATTTTGTTAGTTTTGAAAACCCCAGAATGGAAATATGAAAGGAATTGGAAAACTAAGGTATTTATTACATAGTGTTGCTTACATCTGCTTCTTAGAAAAATCATGTTTGTTTGATAACCTTTTAAGGCATAAGCTAAATGGAGGGTATTCAAACTTTTACAAATAAAAAATCATTATGACAGGAAATCAGCAAAGCCACTTCTAATCATAACATTTAGAAACATAGGCCTAAAAACCATCAGTCAAGAACTTGACATTTTTACTTATAAGTCATAATTTAGACCTCACTTACTTACAAGAAGCATTTGGTATAACTTAAAATATTAAAAGGCATAGGGAAAGACAGTTAACCATTAAAATCGAGATAAACATTTGCAGGGGTGAGGGGGAGATGATTCACATTTGTTCCAGGGACTTTAGATCTACAGGGAATTTTACTTACATTTCTAATCCAAGGACCTGAGTTATTAAATATTTTCCCAGGCCTCTGACAAATTTGTTCATCCTCCTTTTCAGTTCTGTATTAGCTCTCCTGGAACTTCTTGTCCATGCACATGAAATTATCAACCAGCCATAAATTGCTACCTTCCAAACCTATTACATTTTATGTATATGAATACCATTGCATTATATGTAATAGTAATATGATTTCTTCTGGGGAGGAATTCAGTGTTCTGTATCCAGCCTACACTTATATCCCAACCAAATGTTTCACAAGGTCAACCGACTGAGTACTCCAGGACCAAATTCATCATCTTCCTCTCCCCAGTGTCCTGTCTTTTTTTTTTTTCTTTTTAGTAGAGATGGGGTCTCATCATGTTGGCCAGGCTGGTCTCAAACTCCTGACCTCAAGTGATCCACCCGCCTCACCTTCGCAAGTGCTGGAATTACAGGCATGAGCCACCACGGCCCAACCTTTCCATCTTCTTCTCTATCTTAGATCTCACTACTGTTTCCTCAGTTGCCCAAGACAGCCTGAATCATATTTCTATTACCTCACATCTAATTGGTCATCAGGTTCTGTTCCAACAACACCCAAATAAATCTACATCCTCCTCCACATTCCCGCTCCTTACCTTAGCTCAAGAGCTGACCCTCTCTCCTGGAATATTACAAAACTTCCTTGTTGGCCTCCAGAGCTCTAGACTTCACTATCTTCCTCTCTTCCTTTCTCTGAAAAACTCCACAGGGTTATCCCCCACACCATCTCCCCACTCACCGCCCCCCAAAAAACAGACCTGGTCACCTCATTTCCCAAGCTCAAAATTCTTCAACAACTCCTTCTGGCTAACAAGATAACATAACCTCCTTACCACGGCGTACAATGGCCTATATGACCGGGCCCTGTCTATACAGCTGGCCTCACTAAAGAATGAGCTGTTTTACCTGAGCACATTTTCAAAAGAATTCATGTTTATCTCTAAGTATAATGAAAATAGTTGAGTTCATGTTGGTAAAAATATTTCCAACATATATGAATTGTGTCTTTCAGATAGCTCCAGACATACTCCCACCTCCGATGGCACAGGGCCACCATTACGAATCCCAATTACTGGGCTGCGCTGCAAGCATGAGGCCCTCGGGGGTCTCCCCGGTGGGTAGACCATCCTCCTCTTCACTCACACCCCAGAATCAGAGGCGGTCTGTCTGCTGGTGTTACCACTTCTTTTCAGTTTGCCTGTCAAATTCTACCAACACCCGCTCGGCTTCTGATAGTCTCTCCACTGGACTCTATAGATACAATAGCTCCTGTTAAATTTACCATCTTCCTGTGACAGATCACTCTCAATCAGTGGGCTCTCGGGTGAGGGCTTGGAGCTGGGTCAGCCCTTTCCTCTGGATTGGAATGCATGGGCTCCTAGCAGCTCGGCTTCTCTCCCTGCTTCCTCTTCCTGTAGATGACTGTGTTCTTGGGGGTTGAGGCAATCAATTCACTAGCTTGAATGGTGGGGTCTACTGTACCTCAAGGTTTACTGAACTGACTTAAGAGTTTATCTATGTGTTTGTAAAAGAGCAAGGAAAAGGACTCCAGAAACTCCAACCCATGTCCTTGTTTCCCTCTTAACCCATGTGTCTCTCTGAAGTTCTCCTCAAACAAAGTTGGAGGCTGCTCCTCCAGTGACCCTAGGAGGTCCCAGCCTGGCCCCTCAGTGGTTGCCACAGCTGATGCATGACTGCCAGCAGCCGTGCAAACAGATTGCACTGATCCAAATGCCACAGGCTTGTCCCTGATCCCAAGGAATACTGAAAGGGTCAGATGTTGGGGGTTGTATAAAGAAATCAAAATACCTCCCATACTAAGTAAGTATGGAGAAAACCAGCTCCTGTGAACACACACTCAACATTAGTTTGCTAGATTTGTCCCTATGGACATTGATTTGTTTTTCTCCCCAGGAGAATGAATACAAGGGAGAATCTTTCTGACAGTGTTGTGATTATAGGGAGAAAAAAGAACTGCTCTGATTGAAAGCATATTGTCGCATAGTCGGAGCGTGTATACGTATGTCTGTATCCTGCCCATCCTGAACTAAACCCTGCGAAGGTTTGTATCATCCCATAGCTCCTAGCATTGTGCTCTGAATGAAAACATGTGAAATACATTTCTTAATGATTTCCCAAAATACTCAAGTGATTTAAGTTTTATCTGGTAGAATGACCCATTTAATGTGAACCGTCGTCTTGACGGTGCTGTGTGTGGTAAGCAGAAGCGCATGGTATTTGCCTGGGAGATATAGTATATATCAGGGTTGCTGGAGAAAGGATGAGGTCCTTTAGGAGCCACATAGCTTTGCATGCCACATGAACTCTGGGTTGAAGATTGACTCAGAAGGCATCACCCCACTTACTGAGTCACGCAAACGCCTTTTGCAATACCTGCATTTTCCCAATCATGGTCTTCACCAAACCAGATCCTTCTATGAGTATTAACAGCTGGCAATAAATATTTCATGGGGCATCAGAGGGGAACAGAGTGTAAACACCTGGCTGTGACTGGCAGAAGACAAGGACATAGGCAAAGCTAGGACTTGACAATGAGAGAAGGGATAGAGGTTGGTGTAGGAGCAGATGGTGAGGGTTAGTTTTCTAGAAAGGAGCAGTGCAGACTCTGAGGGTTCCATGGCTGTCCAAGAGACCAGACAGGAAGAGAATTTCATGTATGCAAAGAGGCTCAGTGAGTGATGGCTCAACCTGAGGCAGAGGAACATGAAGAACAGGGAGGTCAGCATCCCTCCCTGTGACTTGGCCACATAAGTGGCAAATGTGACTGTGGTCATGGATCTGAGGGAGGCATTGTCCTCTGCCCAGATCACCTGCCTTCCGCAGCCTGACAGCAGGCAAGCATGGGGAGACAGGGACAGGGAAGGCTTACAAGCAGCTGTTACCAAAAGGGAGGTGACTTCATCTTTTTCCCCAAATCTTTCTATTTTGTTTCTGGAACTGCTACCCTTTTCCATCTATGCCATCCTTACAGTTTCATCTTAAGTCTGGTGATTCCCAAAAGTGTATTTCCAGTCTAGCAATCACTCTGAATTTCCCAACATCTACCAGACATTCCTGCTTATATGTATTGCTGTTACATTCAAGCACCACATACGCACAACAAAACTCTTCATTCTTTCCCCCACAGAAGCCGTTCCCTCTTTCATGCCCATTTTCTCATCCTGGTCAACAGAGCTATTATTCCTCCATTCTTTCAGGCTAGAACCCTTGGAACCAATTTTGAATTCATGTCTCCTCTTCACCTTAAACCTGGGATCCTTCATCCCTCATCCCACTCAGGCCCCAAGTCCTGTTGGTTCCACCTCTAAAATCTCTCTCCTTTCTCTTCACTGTACCAACCTTGCCTAAGCCTTTTGGGCTTCAGGCACAGACCATGAAATCAGCCTTCTAGCTGACGACTCTGATTCCCATGGCACTCTATAATCTGTACTGTCCACTGCTTTCCAGCTATCCTTCCAAAAGTGCTGCTTTAGTACAGTGATTTTCTTCTCCAAGAACCCCAAGGGTCATATAGCCCAATCTCGACACCAGACCATGAACCCCCTACCCCATAGTCTGGTCCACATGCTCATTTCCCAAAGCTCCCAATGGGTACCCTCTGAGCCTCCAACATGGCTCCTCTCTGTCCGTCATAGACTCAGGGCCATAGCCCACCTCTGTGATTTGGTTCAATTCTCCCACATGTCCTGCCCTGGAACCTCTCCCTGCCCATCTGTCCAGATGAGGTCTAAGTCTGGCTCATTACCTAAAGCTTTGTTTGTTCATCTGGGTCTTCCAAGAAGCAGACACCACGATGGGATTACACAGGCCAGAATTTTACTAGGGAAAGTATCTTTGACAGGAGATGAGGATGGAGCCAGAGAAGGCAAGTCTGACCCTGAGTGAAGGAGACAGAGAAGGGAGTTCGAGCGGAAATGTCCTAGACAGCGTTCACTCAGTCACTGGCTCAGAGCAGCCGGAGGGCAGCTTTGGCTTTGGAGCAAACGCTGCTCTGGATTTCAGAGCCCAGCTGCTTGGGCTCTCCACCAAGAACGTGCGTGCAGTTGGAGATCTGCAAAGGGCATTACCGTGGTACCCACACCTGGTTTAATGCCATGGGCCCACGTGCGTCTCTTCATTCTGTGAATTCATACTGCACCCAGAATCAATACCTGCCTCATCTGGAACTTCATTACTTTTACTTCAGTTGTGTGTTTTATCTCCCCAAACTCCTTGAATCAGGTACCACGTCTGATGCTTCTTCCGTTGGCCCCACCATCTGGGAATACCGAAGACATTGCTGCAGAGACAGGTGCTCGGTAAATGCTGTCAGACTCTGAGTCACGCATCTTTGGTTCATTACGGAAAGGCACTGGGCACTGATTCATCAGGAGAATGGTAAAACCACTCCTACCTTATCTCTGATAGATTTGCTTGCAGATTAATAGCAGCCAGGGGAGGAATACTGTTAAAAATAGCCCTTTTAGTAACAAGAGGGACTCAGAAATTTAGCAATGCAGATTATGGATAAATTGGAAAGAAAAGAAGAAGGAGAAGAAGGAGGAGAAAGAAGAAACCCAATGAAAGAATGCTTCTCTGTTCCGTTATTATGGATATGAATATAAAGAATAAGCCAGTCATGCTTCCATTTCTAAGGGAGGAGGTGGAGGTGTTGCAATCACCAGCTGTGTTTTGTTGTGTACAGGGATCCACAAAAACAGTCCTGTGGCAACTATACAAAGTGGCAGGCTGGCCAGATTGTGGGAAAACAGCTTCCCAAAGAATCTCAATTCTAAATTTATGTTTTTAAATTTAAACAAGACTCACCATATTTTTAAGTATTGTTTTGCGTGAACTAGTGTGAGAAATGTTGAGGAGCTCTGGGAGGAATATGAAGAGTACTTCCTATTTTCACCCAGGCCCATCAATGGCCGTCACCCGTCTTTGTTTCCAACAACGACAAAGCACATTCTGTATATCATCTATGAAGCTGCTTCCGGTCTCTCAATTCCAAGATGTTAGAGCCAGGGCCAGGCTCACAGAGTCTTCCTGAAGATGCAAGAGTAGGATTTCAAAAGCCTTGCATTTCAGACTTGAGTTTCACTTTACTGAGATGATTTAGGTAAAACTTCCCAATGTTTCCTGCTTACAGACAATAGTCATTTGTCAATTCTATTTTAAAATACAGATGATTTTAATGTATTAAAATGCATAGAATGTAATATATTAATATATAACTTAATATATTTAATATATTTTAATATATTAAAATAATATTTCTATTGATCCAACAATTCCTGAGACTTACTTTATTAAAATATTAGTATCAAGATTTACTCATTTTGTATATTATTGGGTTCAATTTGCCAATATTTAGTAAGGATTTTTGCCACTATGTTCATGAGGAACATGGTGGCCTATAATTTTCTTTTCCTGTAATGTTTTTATCTGGCTTCAGTATCAAGCTAATGCTGACATCAAGGATGAAAGAACAATTTGGTAATTGTTCCCTTTTTTTTTTTTTGAGATGGAGTCTCACCCTGTCACCCAGGCTGGAGTGCAGTGGTACTATCTTGGCTCACTGCAAGCTCCGCCTCCCAGGTTCAAGCAACTCTCACGCCTCACCCTCCCAAGCAGCTGGGACCACAGGCACATGCCACCACGCCCGGCTAATTTTTTGTATTTTTAGTAGAGAAGGGGTTTCCCATGTTGGCCTCGAACTCCTGACCTTATGTTATACGCCTGCCTCAGCCTCCCAAAGTGCTGGGATTACAGGTGTGAACCCCGCACCCGGCCCTCTTTTATTTTCTTAAAGAATTTGTGTTAGGATGGTAATATTTAAAATCTCCAGCTGTGCTTGTGGATTTACCTATGCCCCTCCTTTAATTCTGCCAGGTTTTGTTTCATATTTTTTGAAGCTCTGTTTTGAAGCATATACACAGCTGGGATTATTATATCTCCCTAATGAAATGTCACTGTCTTTGTTAATACTCCTTTCTTGAAGGCTACTTTTTCTTACATTAGAATGGCCACATCAGATGCTGTGTAATCAGTTTTTATTGTATATATTTTCCCTTCCCTTTTCTGTCCACCTGGCTCTGTCTTTGTACTTCAAGTACATATTTTCTAGACAATATATATTTGAGTATTCCTTTTAAATAGTTTAACAATCTCTGCCTTTTAATGAGGGTGTTTAGTTCATTTACATTAATGTAATTTTCACATCGTTGGGTTTAAGTTGACCATTTTGTTATGTGTTTTCTTGTTTTCCCATCGGGTTTTGAGCCTTGGTTCTTCTTTCCTTGCCTTCTTTTGGGCTAATTAAATGCTTCCTAATATTCTATTTTAATTCTTCAATTGTATTGTTTTAGGGTTTACTCTAGATAATCTATTTAGAATATTGTACAATTTTACATAAAACATAAGAATCTTACAACAGTAAAATTGCATTAACCTCCATCGTTTGTGCTCTTCTTATTACATATTTTACATCTATGTAAAAGAAAATCCTGGAAAATAAAGTTATTATTTTGCTATAAGCAGTTTTTTTCAAAACAGAATTAGGAGAAAAAAGAGATTCTTTTATTTTTGCACACATATTTATTCTTTCTGGTGTTTTCTTATTCCTTTTTGAGAATTCAAGTTTCCATCTATTGTGATTTTTCTTTAACAGTTTTCTTTAGCATTTGTCGTAGGCTAGGTCTTCTTGTGATTAATACTATCAACCTTTCTTAAAAAATCTTTATTTTATTCACAGTTTTGAATGATTTTTCACTGAATATGGAATTCCAGATTGGCAGGATTTGTCCCCTTCAGCATTTAAAAAGTGTGACTCCGTGGACAGGGAGCATCCAGTGAGAGGCACAGCTTCGGTGCAGATTCAGGGGTGGGCATCAAAGTGCAGCAGCTGGGGCCAACACTCAATTACATCACTTGGGGAAGGAGGCATGCAAGGTGCAGTCTTGGGTGCCACACCCCTCTAGAGAATGTTTTTATTTTAGATGTTGATTTTTCCAGTTCTATCTTACCTTAAACTTTTCAATTTTTTTTTACAGTTTTTGTTTGCTTATTCCAACATCGAATCATCTTGAGGTCTGTTTCTGTTGACTGCTATTTTTCTTGATTATGGGTGACAGTATCCTACTTTATCACAAGTCTAGTCATTTTATATCATATGTTAAGTGTTGTGGATGGTATTCTGTAGGGAACATGTATTATGCCATCTTTTATTAATGGATAGTGAGGATTTTCCTGGCAGCGTATCTTTTTGGTTCTGCCAGGTGTGGTTTTATTCTTTGTTAGGTTGGGTCTAGTTTGGTTCTGAACTTAATCACAGGGTGTTTCCATTGCTCTGGGATATAGTCTTTCTCCTAAGGAATGACCTTTCTGGGGTCTCAACTGAATACACAGGTCAATAAGGCGTCTCCACTCGGGCTGGGGCAGATCTGCAAACATCTGCCAACACTGCACGGCCTCTCGTGTCATTGCTTATGGCTCATCTCCACAGCAAGCCATCTTTGCTAGGCCTGTGGAATCTCCACCTGCACAGACCAGCCATCAGCCAGGAAATGGTGAATCTCCACATAGACTCCCGGGCAGCCACTCCCCATTATTTTAGCTCCCTGTTCTTTAGCACCTGCCCACACATCCCAGCTGCTTCACCCACCCCAAGCTCCAATTTCTGCCTGTTCAGCTCAGTGAGACCACCATTCACTTGGACTCCACTCTCTGATGCCGTAGCAGAAAAGTCCCTCCACACAGAAAGCCAAGGCCCCAGGGCTGCCTCACGTGTCCCTGTTTCTCAAGGTCACAGTCCTGCGGTTTCTCCTGTTTTATAATTGCCTTTGGCAGGACGGCTTGTCCTCCACCAGTGATTCCACCATGGCCAGAAATGAAAGCACAATTTCCCATCTTTAAAATGTTTTACTTGGAAGAAAACGCTTCTGGGAGCTGGGAAAATATTTTACCAACCAATGCAAAGCTTTGTAGTGTAAGAGGTAGTTAGCTGTTTGGAAATGGAAACCTCAAATGTCTCTGGTTTCTTACCTCTATTGATCATGATGGTTGTCACAAACATAATTTGTATTGCGACATTATATTCTTCGTAGTACATTCTTGAAATTGCACAGATGAACTTTTCATTGTGGAAAAATCCAAATACATATACACAGAAGTGGAGAATGTTTCCATCAACTTGCTTTAACAACTGTCAACTTATGAACAATCTCATATGCTCGGTGCCCGCAGCGCCTCTCCCTAGATGGCTCTGAGGCAAGTCCCAAACAACAGATTATTTTATCCATACATATTTCTAAAGACACAGACTCCCTCTTTTAAATAAAAACACAATATAATCTTGTCTTACTATTTCCTCAGCAACACTAAATATCCAGTGAGTGTTCACATTTCCCTAATTGTGCTGTAATTTTTAACCTTTTATTTATTTGAACGAGGATCACACAAGGCCCCTGTCCTGTGATTTGCTAATACGCCTCTCATGGCTCTTTGAATCTGTAGTTTCCTGCCAATGTGTTTCCTTGTTTTTCCTTCTAACTCTCAGAGCTTCCCATAGTCTGTGCTTTGCTGATCACTTCTGCAATTGCAGACCTCTGGTGTCACTTAACGTGTTCCTCTGTTGTCTGTATTTCCTATAAACTGGGATAGACCCAGATGCCTAATTGGAATCAGGCTCACATATTTGGCAGGGCTATTTCATAGGAAGTGTTGGTTCTTTTGTTGGCGTAGTTCCCCCATTCCCTACCCCCCACCCCCCGCAACTTTCTTTCCACGTCCTGACCACAAATCGCAGAATGCCTTGACAGCTCTATGACCACAAATCGCAGAATGCCTTGACAGCTCTATGACCCTCTTAGCTGCGGGTTTCCCCTGCAGGCTCGAACCCAAACTGGGGCCTTGAACATTTGCAGGCACCAAATAAGGTATCTGGGTTGTTGTCCAAAATACTGAGAGAAACTGGCCCTGGCCCTGAGCCCAATTCCCTAAACCCTCACATGAACTCCACGCCCTGGCCCTCTCTACGTAGAATGCTGCTTTCCTCTCGCTGTCCTTCACAAGGATATGATGTAGCCTACCCTGTGAGTTCCCCTAATAAATGCTGTGAACTCATCACCCTGGCGTCCAGTGCTTTTTTCTCTGGAATCCCAACCAGTTCCACCTTAGGGTGGTTTGGGGGCTCTCCCTTGTAGGAACTCCCCTGCCACCGCTTTTGGGGTGACCCCAGCCACAGGTTTGGCAGGATGAGACAGTTGGGCACATGTGTCTGGTCTTTCTCTTTATGTAGGAGAGGCAGGATAGGCGCTTGACTCTTTCCCTTTATTTACGAGTTTTCAAAATAATGAACTGGCTCCCTAGTGCCTCCCAAAGGGAATCCATGATCTTCCAGTATCACTAGGAACTCATGGATCAAACCCATTTGGTACGTTTCCATCTGTCGCAGTCAGCGCCTTTGCGATGCTCACGTTGTGCCATCCTTGATCCGTGGGAGTCTCAAAAGCTAACTCCTGAGTCCTAACACGGCCCTAGCTGTCTCGAGTGACTTCCTTGCTTTCTGGTGTGACAAGATGTCAAGCGTCCTTCTTGCACATATCCTGCCCCAGGCCAGGAGTCAGCCATTTCTCTGGGAAGCCCTGTTTCATTTTGTTGGGAAATGCTATTTAGAGGTCACTCTCCAAGCACCAAGATACCTTGTTTCTACTGGATCGACCATCATTTTTAGGGCAAATCTGGACTTTTTTTTTTTTTTTTTTAGGATAAAATGAATCATGGGTTCATCCTGGTGCTTTCTGTTTTCATTCAGGATGGTGGATTTTTTTGCTGAACCTCACTGATCTTACCTCTCTCCATACAAAAATCCCAGTTACGTCTTTGCTTTGTCTCACATCGCACAACAATCTCATAATGACAATACCAACATTAGCATAAACAATATAATTACTGAAAACACAAGTTTTCTCAGTTGTTTTCTGAAGTTCGTGTTACCCTTGGTGTAAATCCCATAGTCAAATTACTGTGGTTTAATGTTGCTTTAGATGGTTCTGATGTGGGGTTCTGTCACCATCTGAATTCTCAGGTGCATTTATTTCTTTTTCTTTTCCATTTTTAGGGATTGATTTTAATGTTTAAAATTTGTTTTATAGTTAAGTAAAATATTTATATAGTTCCACAGTCTAGTCTACAAAAGGAGGCACATTCAAAGAAATACAGCTTCTGCCTGGTCCTCTCCACTTCATATCTTAGAGATCACTCTATAACAATCTGTAATGTACATGGACGTGTGCATATATGTTTGTGTGAATGAGTGCGTTTGTATACATTTAAGTTCATAGCTCTCCTAAAAAATATGAGCAGAACATCTGAATCTTCCTATGCATCATATTCAAGTTCTATTATTTACCATTTGAAGAAATGAATAAATTTCTTAGATTCTGTGCAATTAAAAATTGAGTAATTTAGTCGAATATAATACGTCATCACATAATACAGAGATTGATAAAGGCAGGAAGCTAAGATTCTTCCATGTCACACGTTCTCATGGGACCCTGTCCTTGTCTTTTAGCTTATCTTTCATAACTGTAACTAAATGACTACTTTCTTTTTTCTTTTCTTTTCTTTTTTTTGTTTTTAGATGGAGTCTTGCCCTGTCACCCAGGCTGGCGTGCAGTGGCATGATCTGGGCTCACTGCAACCTCCACCTCCCAGACTCAAGTGATTCTCCTGCCTCAGCCTCCTGAGTAGCTGGGATTACAGATGCCCACCACCTCACCTGGCTAATTTTTGTACTTGTAGTAGAGACGGGGTTTCGTGATGTTGGCCAGGCTGGTCTTGAACTCCTGACCACGGGTGATCCGCCTGCCTCGGCCTCCTAGCGTGGTGGGATTACAAGCGTGAGCCACCACGTCCAGCCTAAATGACTTCTTTCATGAAATCTGTCTTACCTGCTAGACGGTGAGCATTAGGAAGTGAGGACACACCTATCATATTCTGCGCTGTATATATAGTGCCTAGCATAGTACCTGGCTTGCGTGGATTAAAAATGGTTGTTGAGTAAACGAATGAACAGACATGGTTCTAAAATTTTGGACGAGAGGGATTTAAAACATGTAGTTGTCTATGCAGCTATTAGTAAACTTCTCAGTTAAGAAAGTTTTTTTAACGAGGCAACATGCCTATGCCTGAAGGACACTTACCCACGCACATTCCATTTTATATTTCTTGCTAGAAATCTGCATTCCTGTGATGACACTAAACTGTGTTGGCTGCCAGCCGCTGTGTGTGTTCTCCCCCATAACTAAGGCAGGACAGACTGCCCGGGGCCAGCGAAAATGCTGCGGGCAAAGGACTACTACGGGGCAAATTGCTTCCAAGGATTACTCAACAATATGTTGCTGAAGCCTGATGATAGTGAACTGCTCATCCCAAAATGTATACAAGGACATTCTGTGTCACACAGCTCATCAGAAGTGCTAGAAAAAGCAACCTAATGTTAAAAATCACATTGTTCGGTAGATCCCAGCAAGATCTCCCAGACTGCAGCAGCCCTGAGGACAAACCACCCTCACCTTGCAGTGTGTCCTCTCAAAAGCCTGGAGGATCAATATTCTCTACTATCACTACCCATCTTAAAAGATGAACCAGGAGCAGTGGTTCAGTATTAGCTCTTTCAGAGTGTGTGGCAATTTTATAGAAATAACTATTACGGCTACTGAGAATGGACTATTTGATATTTCGTAAACTATTGTAAAACAAAAAAAATAAAACTTTGTCGTTTAGGAAATAAGCCTGTTTGGGATACTTACAAATCTGTTCCTCCCTTAAACAATAAGGGGAAAAAACTATGGCCCAGGTCGGATTGGGGGGTGGCAGTGGGCCATGAACATCTGTGGGCTGGGTAGGGCTGTGCAGATTGGGAATAACAGAGAGAAGGCTGGCTGGGGTGAGGAGACTGCTGGAGTCAGAGCTTGGGAGCTGTGTGTGTGGGCTTCACACCCATGGGACCTCCACATCCTTCGGTCCATCATAGGGCAACCCTAACTCAAGGACAATCAAGATGGCAGGATAGGGCTTGCAAAGGAGGAGTCAGCATGGAGCAAGGGGTGGAGGTACTCTAGGAGGAGGGACTGGTACTGGGACAGTGCTATCATCCAAGCCGAGAGGAATACCCTCTGCAAAGGAAATTACCAACCCAGTCAAATGCCGGAAATCGGTGAAAAATTGAGGGCGCAAGAGTATCCATTGCCTTCAGTATCCAGGCGGGGCAGCTCCCTAGAGCTAGGGGTGGATGTCAGATTGCAATGCGTCAAAGAGTTAAGTGAGAAGCAAGAAGAAAATGAACGCAAAGGCTTATCCAGAAGCAAGACCCTGGGAGAAAAGAGGCAGGGTGACCACAGGAGATAGATATGGGGTTAAGTGGGGTTCCAACAGAGGAAAAGACAGCTGGAGGGAAAAGCTGGCAGAGAGTCTGAGGAGAGGCCCCTCCTTCAGCAGCCCCGGCTGGGTGGGAGGCAGCCCAACAACACTGGGTGCGGGAGGTCCCAGGAAAGGCTGGAGCAGGGGGCCAACAGGGCGCACGGGAAGAGCATGAATATGGAGACCTGAAGGGCTTGTGGACGTTTTCTCCTGTGGTCCTCAGCAGCCTGTGGGTGGAATGAGAAACGAGAGATGGCTAAATCGACCCTGGGCTAAAGTTCATCAGGGGAGGGGTAGCAAGGAGGACAGTTGGGTGGAGGAGGGGCCGGCGCTGGTCAGAGAGATCTGTCAAAATGCAGCCACCACAGTGAGCCACTGCACGTATAGACAGGGCAGATTTACAATATCAAAAGAATTTTTTGCTCACCTGAGGAAATATGACTCTTTCATGTAGTGGCTCTTAAAAGTTGGTTCCCTGTCTGTACTGATGCAGAACCACAGCTCAGATAAAGGCTGGGGATCTGTGACTCTCTACTTTCCACCAAAACAACAGGTTTTCCCTACGGTCTGCTGGAAATGTTGCTGATTCAAAGCTTCTCTGAGTGACATGGTCACTCAAAAATTCAGAAAAGCAAGAAACAGAAAAAAGATCCACATTAAACATTAAGACAGGACTATATTTATCAACAGCTGAGTGGAATCACATACCGTCCCACAGAAACACCTTTACAGTTTTTACAGGCAACCAATGAAAATGCTCGTTTGTTTTCATCAAGTTATGTAGGAACTAAATGCCACAAATAGAGGCGTGCCTTGGTAGGAAGACTGAACAATACAATGGTTAAAAAGGCACACTTTGTCCGCATGCAGCTAACTGGAAAGGTTTAATAAAGGTTTAATGGAAAAGTTTAAATCTCAATTTGATTAGAGCCATCAGTTTTTAATCATTCCTTGCTTCCTAAATAAAACCTTCCTCTGAAAGGGTTCTCACAGTGCAGCTCACGAGGTACCACGTAAGCAACGGTGTCCTCTGCTGCCTTGCACCCTGTGTGACCCTCTCTCACTGAACAACGGGAAACATTGAAACCGACTTTTTCAAGTGGTTTTATGCTGTGTTTTAGCCTTGGAACACAAAAGTTGGTAAAAAGGAACAACCTGCATTTCAGCAAAGTAAAATAAAAACATTTTGCCATCTTCCACCTTGGAAGACCCACTGGGATGCTAACTGGGTTTTAAATGCATGGTACAACCTCCGTTCCTCTGTTCCTCCTGTCCATGACTATGTATTATGATGACCTGTGCTGCTGGAAGCTGGCCAGGCCTGGGCAACAACCACCAGGGGCCGGGAGAGCTCGGATCCCACCCCCAAGTACTGAAGATCCAGAAAACCCCAGAACAAGCCCCAGAAGCAGAGGAGGGACTCTTTCAAGCACTCTCTCCCCTCCTGACCTCCTTCCTTCCCACTCGCTTGTCACTCAGCCACCATTTACTGATCACACCATGCAGGGCGCAGGATGCAGGGACAAAAAGACAAGTCAGGTGCACACCCTGCCTTTCAGGAGACTGCAGTCTAATGAGGGAAGAGAATAAACGTCAGCTAGGATCACACTGCTGGGCAACAGAGGAGCCTGCTGGTGGTGGATGAGACCTGCCATTCTCGAGGTCCCTGCTGCGGGCCATCTTCTTAACTTCTCCCAGGAGGCTGATTCCTTCTGGAAGGCTGACCACAGCACATTCCTCCTGGCTGTGCCGCTGATGCACTCCGCATTTTAATAGAGCCTACAGGCAGCTATCCTCGCTGGGTACTGGGGCTATGAAATTGAAGACAACACGACCTTGTCCCCAAAGAGCCCACCATTTGGTGGGAAACAGATGATTTCAACAAAGTAAAACAAAAACGTTTTGCCATCTCTCACCTTGGAAGACCCACTGCGATGCTAACTGGGTTTTAAGTGCATGGCACAACCTCCGTTCCTCTGTTCCTCCTGTCCAGGAGTCATGTATTATAATAACCTGTGCTGAGGATGACCATCCAGTCAAGGACAAGGTATTCAAGAGCAAGAGACGGGGTGCTGAGCCACAGAGAGTGCTGGGACCCCGTAGCCCGCGAACCCAGAGACTGCATGCTTGACAATCCCCTGAAAATCAAACTCCATGCAAGAGGACCCCAGAAATGTTCATTGTCATTTGAATTCCTCTTTCAAGATGAGAAACATATCAATGACAGCAAAAATCATCCAATAAATGCTGGATTTACTACGCCACTAAAACTCCTTCTCAGAAGCAACCAAAGGAAAATTGCGGGTTTGTGTGTGTGTTGTTTTGCTTGGAGTTTGTCTTGGAGTTGTTTGGAGGGGTCGTTTTGGCTTGTTTAGTTTTTTAGAATAATGAACAACAGTTGGCAACAGAGAGTGTCAGCACTGCCCTGACACAGCAGTCAAGTTCTCAAACAATCTTCGGGAGCCTTCCAAAACTGCACATTAAAAAAAAGTACCTTCACTGGGGAAAAGAAAAGAAAAGAAAAAAAAAAAGAATCACAATTGCCACCACATTTTTGCAAAAGTCCAGCACTTAAAAGAAACTTCCCTGCGTGGCCTACATCTGCTGACTGGTAATTTGTCATTCAGGTTAAAAACAAAACAAGCGGGCATTGTTGTGGTATCATCCTTGATAACATCCCAAGAAAACTCTAGAGCTGGCAAGAGAGGAAAGCAGATAATGGTCAAAGCTGTCATCTGAGTTTTAAAAACACTGTGATTTTTCTTTTAAAGGAACATCTTCAGTTTCCAAGGCCATACACACGGCTCCTAACTGCAGCTTAAAATTTTCCACTGGGCTCCCTTCTGAGAACAAACGCTGTTCAGTGGCGAGCGCCGGACGCCACTGCGCTTTCGAAGGCGGCTGCCAGAGGACACTCAGGGCTTCACAGCAGCCGGTAAGCCAGGCTGGGGTCAGTCACTCCCCCTCCAGAATTATTTTGTTTCTCCTTTGCTTAGGAAAAGAAGAACTCCTCAGATTGGCATCCCAGGTCTTCTACAATCATAATGGATCCTTCTAAGCTGATAGAAATAATATCTTATATGTATTAAGAGCTTTAAAGTTAGTATGTTGCTGCAAAACTAATTGCGGTTTTCATGATTGAAAGTAATAGAAAAAAACACAATTACTTTTGCACCAACCTAATAACAAAAGGTACTTTTGCATATGTCATTTAGTGCTCCAAATAGGGCTCAAAGAAGCGACGTCACCCCGCCTCTCAGATCCAGATGAAGCCAACGCTTAGAGGAACCACTTGCATGCAACCCCATAGGCGACAGGACAGAGCTCACCCACCCTGGGCTGGGGCTGTAGCCTGTCTTGGGCTGTGGCTCCCACCACTGGGTGCTTCTCTCCGGCCTTCTCTAGAGCTGCCAGTGCCTTCCTGTGCGCCTGTGACTCATGCTCCGGGGAACCTCATTCCCACTTATCTTTGACATCTTGCCTGTGCTTTTCCTCTTCCTCAAAGCCCATCCACATCCCCGCAGCCAGCAGGGCCTCCTCCTCTGCGGATCTGCACATGCTGAGGTGTGGCCCTTGGCTCTTGGGCTTCAGTTATCCGTGCAGTGGACAGAAAGGGAAGTGATCGACTCAGATTTGGTTTAGAATCTCAGATCTTCCAATCGCTAACCATATGGCCTTGGGGAAGTTCCTTCTTGTATCTGAATCTCCATTTCCTCACCCCTCAGAGGTGCCCAATCCTGAGCTTACTGAGCACCAGCCCTGCAGGGCCTTGACGAGTACTCAGCACAGCTCTCCATTGAAAGAAGTCTGATAAACACCCACACACTGAGGCGTGTGGTTAGTATGAGCCTACACAGGGGTATTTATCTCTACTCCCATCTTAAACGCCAATTACACAATGCTGAAGAAAAAGGGTGTAAGTTCATAAAAACGTGGAGGCGGAGAGACAGATCAGGTTTGAGGGTGATATGAAGACTTTCTGTGCATAGAAGGACAAAGTTTACGTCCACATTCCTCTCCTGAAGAAGCTTCTGGAAGGTGTGTGCTTCAGCAAAATGAAGGTAGAGACCAAGAAAGGAAGACTTGGACTCCAGAAAGCACAAGCTCTAGCCCAGGGGAGAGGCAAGGGGAGCCCAGGGGACCACTGGACAGAGGGCTGGAGCACCCCACCCAGATCACAGCCCTAGGGAAAGGGAAAGAAACAGATGGAACAGATGGACTGTGAGGAGCCATGTCTGGGAACTTGAAAAAATCGTTTCCGGGCATGTGACAGATTTGTTGGAAGAGCAGGAAAAGCTGAACAACAGACACATAGAAAACCAAGCAAATGAACACCCCAGTCATGGTTCACTCTCAGGGGAGGGAGGCAATTGCAACCGAAAGAAAATGTAACGTAGCATACAAGTTGGTCCAGATGTCATTATGCTCACAGTTAAAATAATATAAACAACAATATGTATTTGACCAGAGTATGAGCCACAGTCACGTCACGAGGGTGCGGGAAGAGGTGTGGGTGGTGCAGGAACAGTGGAGCTCAGGTCGGAGCTAAACCTTCCACCAGCATAGCAGAAAAAGTCAACAGGTGTAAAGCCCGGCAATCAGTAAATGGCATAATAAGCACATTATTTGGAAACATAAAAGTAAACATCAGAAGAGCTCTAAAAAATGAAAGGCGTTGATTGCCTCTGGGACAGCGTACTGGGTGGGGAGGAGCAGAGAATCGGGCAGACGACTGAGATGTTGCCTTGTAAACCTTTTAGTTCCACTTGAATTTTTAAGCTGTATAAATTTATTCCTTTAACAAAAATTTGAAATTGTTAATATTTTATAGTTAATATCTAGTTAGTTAAAGAGTGTGAAATACAATTCAAGCCTGTTTGGGTTTTGGTTTTTTTTTTTTTTTTTTTTTGGAGACAGAGTTTCATTCTTGTTGCTCAAGCTGGAGTGCAATGGTGCAATCTTAGCTCACCACAACCTTCGCCTCTCGGGTTTTGAGCGATTCTCCTGCCTCCGCCTCTCAGGTTTGAGTGATTCTCCTGCCTCAGCCTCCCAAGTAGCTGGGATTACAAGCATGTGCTACTAAGCCCAGCTAATTTTGTATTTTCAGTAGAGACGAGGTTTCACCATGTTGGTCAGGCTGGTCTCGAGCTCCCGACCTCAGGTGATCTGCCTGCCTGTGCCTCCCAAAGTGCTGGGATTACATGTGTGAGCCGTCGCACCTGGCCTAAAGCCTGTGTTTTACAAATTTAAATAATGAAATGGTTTGCCAATATACTTACCAAGATTTGATCTTAAGTGAGACAGAACTGGGAAATAGAACCTTCAAGCTGAAAAGATCCTTAGACACCACCTACCACAATCCTAGAGAAGCATTGTTACTGCCAGTAGCATCTTGTAGCACCTGTTGATCCCGGAGACTTAATGGATTTGGAAGGCAAAACCTCTAAACACTTAAAATTTTAGCTATTAATATTATTTTCATGATAGAGAAGAATTTAGGAAAACTCAAAAAGAAGAGAAAGTCTATTACCTCAAATAAATAAGCTGTTTAGATTGGTTCAAGCTGTTTATCTACTTTTAAAGCATGTGGTGGCCGGGCACGGTGGCTCATGCCTGTAATCTCAGCACTTTGGGATGCTGAGGTGGGAGGATTGCTTGAGCCTAGGAGTTTGAAACCAGCCTGGGAAACATAGTGAGACCCCATCTCTACAACAAATAAAAATTTTAAAAAGCTTTAAAATAAAATTAAATAAAGCATGTGGCTTTGGGAAAGTTACTACAGTTTCTATACTAAGTTTTCTTCATTTATAAAATTAGGATAATCAAGTATCCCAGGATTGCTACCAAGACTGTAACAATATTCATCTTCTTTATTTTTAACATATTGAGTTCCACAGTCAACTAGAATTGCATGAGGTTTAAGACTCTGATCCCACCCAAGAAAGAGCATATGGTTATAAAGAAGGACCCAAAAGGACTGCATTTATGAGCAACTTTGATTGTGTAAGAAAATTCTATAGCGGGCTGGGCCTGGTGGCTCACGCCTGTAATCACAGCAATTTGGGAGGTTGAGACAGGTGGATCACCTGAGGTCTGGAGTTTGAGACCAGCCTGGCCAACATGGTGAAATCCCGTCTCTACTAAAAATACAAAAATTAGCCGGGTGTGGCGGCATACGCCTGTCGTCCCAGCTGCTCGGGAGGCTGAGGCAGGAGAATTGCTTGAACCTAGGAAGCAGAGGTTGCAGCGAGCCAAGATCGTACCAGTGCACTCCAGACTCGGCGACAAGAGTGAACTCCATTTCAAAAAAAAGAAAAAAGAAAAGAAAAAGAAAAAAAAGAAAAGAAAGAAACTTCAATAGTACATTTCCCACGGTCTGATAAAATGCTGGATTAAATGAAACCCAGTTGGACGTGGTTATAGGCACTGAGAGGAAAGAGATGTAGAAGGAAAAATTCTTGTCCCTAAGGAACTTAGCATCAAATTAAGGATACATAAAAGTGTCAAATTCACTACAGAGCAGGCAGTTTGAGACCAGTGCCTTATGAATAACATAAAGCACTGTAGGAGCTGGAGGGGAAGAAGATGGTCTGCTGGAGCGAGTAGACCGGCCATCAGCTCCCACTGGGCGCTGGTTCCAAGACAGAGCTAGGACTCCAGTGCCCTCATTGGGATAGATTGTTCCCTACCTGTTTCCTGGCCTGACATCACCACGTCATCCATCCGTTGTACAACTACAAACAAGAACATCCAGACTTAAGTAGGGGTCATAATAAAGTGTGCATTTTGTGTTCACTTAAAACTGTGTCACTTAATTGCGCGGCTGAGTCTCAACCCTGCTGGTCCTTCAACAACCCCGCCCTGGCCTTCCCACACACTGCACATGACTGCATTTAGTTGCCTATAATTGTTTTGCTTCTGGTGGTGGTTCCTAACACGAGCTTAAAGCAACATTGCCCATGCCTTCACTAATGTCATGAAACTCGGAGAAACCGTGAGATTTCAGGCTATGGCTGTTTGCAATTTCATAACACAAAACACCAAATTCCGCGGGGCCGTGTCTGCCTTCTTCCCCACCATAACCTCTGTGCTTAGGACGGTCACTGGACATGACAGAAACCTGACAAATCTTTGTTGAGTGGGTAAACGAATGGTTGTCAGCACACTTATTAAAAATTTTTCCACAAGAAGTAACAAACAACAAACTGTCTAATCATATAATAAATTCTATGCCTTGAAAAATGCATAGAACAATTTGGGGCTTCAAGAAAATGTTTTTGAAGAGCTGATCTTAATCAGATTGAAAAATGAGCAAAAGATCTGAATAGACATTTTTCAAAAGAAGACATACAAATGGCCTCCAGGTATATGAAAAAGTGCTCAATGTCACTAATCATCAGAGAAGTGCAAATCAAAACTGCAATGAGATTTCATCTCACCCAGGTTATAATGGCTTTTATAAAAAAGACAGGAAATATGCCGGGCACGGTGGCTCATGCCTGTAATCCCAGCACTTTGGGAGGCCGAGGTGGGCGGATCACGAGGTCAGGAGATCAAGACCATCCTGGCTAACACGGTGAAACCCCGTCTCTACTAAAAATACAAAACATTAGCCGAGTGTGGTGGTGGCGCCTATAGTCCCAGCTACTCGGGAGGCTGAGGCAGGAGAATGGCATGAACCTGGGAGGCGGAGCTTGCAGTGAGCTGAGATCTCGCCACTGCACTCTAGCCTGGGTGACAGAGTGAGACTCCGTCGCAAAAAACAAAACAAAACAAAACAAAACAAAACGGGGAATAATGAAGGTTGGCAAGTATTTGGAGAAAGCAGAGCCCTCATATACTGTTGGTGGGAATGTAAATTAGTATAACCACTATGGTGAACAGTATGCTGGTTCCTAACGAAACTGAAAATAGAACTGCACTATGATCCAGAAATCCCACTACTGGACATTTATCCAAAAGAAAGGAAATCAATATATTGAAGAGATGTTTCCATTTTCATGTTTATTGCAGCACTATGCACAACAGCCAAAATATGGAATAAACCTAAGTGCCCATCAATAAATGGTTAAGGAAAACGTGGTGTATACATAACGGCATATTAGCCAGCCATAAAAAAGAAGAAAGTCCTATCATTTGCAGCAACATAGATGGAAGTGGAAGTCATCATGTTAAATGAAATAATCCAGGCACAGGAAGACAAATATCGTATGTTCTTACTCAGACGTGGGATCCTATGAAAATAGAGAGTAAATTGGTGATTACCAGAGGCTAGGAAGAGCAGGAGTGGGGACCATGAAGACAGGTTGATTAATGAGTACAAATATACAGTTTGCTAGAAGAAATAAGACCTAGTATTTGATAAATCAGTAGGGTGACTATAGTTTACAATCATTTATTGTATATTTCAAAAATAGAAGAGAATAATTCAAATGTTTCTAGCATAAAGAGAAGATGAATATTTAAGGTGATGGATGTTCTAATTACCCCAATTTGATCTTTACAAATTAAATGAGTGTACTAACATGTGCCCCCAAAATATTTACATCTATTATATATCAATTTAAAAAAATCATTTGTATAAATATACATACCTGCACACAATCCGTGACAATTTAATATCAACCACTTCTGGAATCAGCAATGCTGTCAGACATTGAACAGTGGAACGAATATGGGAATTCAAGGAAGTACATAATTCATAAATAAATAAAATCTAAGGGACCTTGGATGAGACAATAAAGACAGATGATGAACTGTGGAGTGGTGCTAACCCTGGAAGTGGAGTTGAAGAATCAAAAATAAAATAAAATAAATAATAATAATAACGGATCTTATGAAAGTGAGAGGCTGAAATCAGCCACGTGAAAGAATCATTACAGGACAGGCATGGTGGCTCACACCTGTAATCTCAGCACTCTGGGATGCCAAGGTGGGAGAATCGCTTGAGCCCAGGAATTTGAGAGCAGCCTGGGTAATGTAGTGAGATTCCCACCTCGACAAAAAAATGTTAAAATAGCCAGGCATGGTGGCGTGTGCCTGTAGTCCCAGCTACTCGGGATGCTGAGGTGGGAGGATGGCTTGAGTCCAGGAGGTCAAGGCTGCAGTGAACCATGATCACTCACGCCACTGCACTCCAGCCTGGGCAACAGAGTGAGACTCTCTCTCTCTCAAAAAAAAAAAAAAAAAATGTTATTATAAGAAAAACTGCAAAATTATTTGCATGAAACAAAAAGAAGGAAAATAATGAGCAACATAAGGTTAAGATAACATTGTAACCCCATGGAAGCAAGAGAAATGGAAATTATGAATAAATGGACCACATGTAAGGGAACGCTGTGGTTCTATTGTAGAGATTACAGAGAGCAATTTAGGAGAGCCAGGCACTGGGGGCAAGAGAGAAATGAAACGAAAACTGAAGGGATTTGTTTAGGAAGAAAAATGAAAACAGATAAAAGGTGTTCATTTCAAAGCTTCCCTCTATCCCAGCACTTTTCTGAAGCAGAGTTTGAAAACAAAGCAAAATAACTGCAAACCAATACAGCGGCATGAGTTCACTGACGCAGAGCTAGGAATGACGTTCAGAGATCCGCCAGCCCCACCTCCCGTTCTGGGTCACCTGGCTCCTTGACAGCCCTGAAGCTGCCTGTGCAAATCTCCAGGCATGTCATACCCATGGGCGGGGACGTGTGGCACTGACAAAGGGACTTGTACACCTTTGAAGTATCCTGGGAGACCACACTCATATTCCACACACGCTCACGAGTCACTGAGCAGCCACACTGGAAATACGTGGCACCGTCTCATTTCATATTTGACCAAAACCAGTGTTTACCCAGCTCAGCCGATCACTTTATTTTTTTAACCAAACCTAACGCAGAATGACGTTCAGGTGTTTCTAAGGATCGAATCCACTCCCACTGGGAGAAGCTTCCTTCAAGGGCAGCTTCTGTAGCACATGGAGCCAGGAGTCAGGAGACCCTAGAGGTTCCGGCTCCATTTCTTACTACAGATAGGACCTAGGGTGAATCACCGTCCTGCTCTGAGATGTGGCTTTCTTAGGTGTAAAGGTTGTAAGTGCTCTGCAGATCACATTAAATAATTGTGTGAACATGCTCTAAACACTCTAAACATGCATTAGCACGTGTTCTGAAAATGGATAACTGTGATGTTATGTGTGCCTACAGAGGGCAACTAAAAATAGAGGCGTGGCCCCGCTGCTTGAATGCCTGCTGTTCTCATGACTCGCTTGTGTCAATGCACTGCAGCAAAGCCACCACAGAGGCAGCTCCCAACCTCTGCCTTGGAATCGGGCTGCCATGTAAGAAACTCAGGGTAAACCACCAAGTGCTGGGGGGCCATGAATAGTTGGCCCAAAAGGAAGAGAAGGCACCCTGAAGTCCAGCCCAGCCCAGCTTCCAGCTGAGTTGCACAAGACACCAAGACACCTCATGGAAGAACAGCAGAAACCACCCCGCTGAGCCCCACAAACCCACAGAGCCACGAGAAATAATAAATTATGGCTTTTTAAACCAGTAAGTCTTGAAACACTTGTTAGACAGCAGCAGATGACTTAAACAACGACTCTAAAAGAAAAGTTCTAAAACGGTTTCCACTGCAGACAAAACTCTGCACCTTTTTCATGGGAGGCTCTGAACAGCACAGTCATCGTTCTATCGTATAATGACTCCTTTGGTGTATGCGGATGAACCAATCAATCTTGTTATTTTACTGGTGGGAAGAAGGAAGGAAAGAAAAGAAGGAAGAAAAGTACCCACTGGGCCCTGGGATTGCTCAGATCTGCCAGCTTCAGTCACTTTTCCCAATCCTCATCCCAAGCTCCACAAATATTTGACTTCTTTTAAACACAGACTAAGATTTTTAGCATCTTCTATTTTTATTCATATTATGCCTTGCTCCTATGAGCATTCACTGAAATAGTTACTCAGCTTACTACAGAAGAGGGTGGAGAACAGCCCTCGAGACTCGAACTAAACCTGTTAACTCCAAAGAAGCTAGAGACTTCTCGTGCCAGATGCCATTTCTCTTTGCTTTCCCCGGAGCTGCCATCACACCCTGCCTGTATTACAACCTGGCTTAGAAAGGGTCTGCTGCTTGGTTCTGTCATCCTCAGACTTTCCAAGTACCCGCTGCTCCTCTGCACTTGAACCCACCTTGCGTTCTCCACCCATCTCGAGCGGTCAGCTCCTGACACCATCTGCCGCGTGCAGTCCTGCTGATGAGATGCTAAGGAAATCATACGTGTGTGATGGAATGTCAGGATGTTGGTCAAGCTCTAGTTTCCCAGACAGGAGCAAGATGTAGCTGGTCCACAGTGAGCAGAACAAGGTAAGTAACAAGAGGGAAGGACGGCTGCTAATCAGAAATGCCTTAAGGACACCTAGGTTGGAGGCAGGCTGCCCTCTCAATGTGCTTTGTACTTTTTAGGATGTGTAAAAAAGTGTCAGCTGTCTAAACAGAGGAGCTACTATTTCCCGGTGTAGAAATTCCCCAGGAGATAGTCTTTCATGATGACAATCCTTATTCTTAAACTTTTTGCTCCCTCCCATCCATACCTGGGTCCACACTACATCACAAATAAGAGACCAGAAAGATCCATGATTAGAAACACTTTGTAATCAGCATCATAGATGTGGATTTTGGGGACAGAATTAGTCACACATGATAAGTGGAACCTGACACTGCATTTCAGAGGTGGCCCTTACCCGCTTTGGGGGACTCTTGGCTGTGATGGTGAAATGAAACAATATCTTTGTTAAGAGCTTGACCAACAGGAAAGATAACCTGACTTTGTGAAAAACTGGAGAAAAGGGCTCAAAGGGTTAGGATATCTCACAGGGGCTTTTGCACAGTGGCAGCCAGACTTGGGGCCAATCACTGTGTCCTTCCCTTCATCCCACGTAAAAACTCTCTCTCACCTTCAATTAGTTGTATCACATTTTTGCTTTATTTTGCATTTCTTCTCCTTCAGGAAGCCATAACTACTGTTCACCCCATATCCTCAGATAGCATCATGCCATTGCATTCCATCTAATGACTTGCTGACATGTGCATTGACTATTTTGATATTCCTGGTGTCCCAAATTAAAAAGTAGTGTTCTTGAAGGTGGAACCTATGTTTAAGCTTTAACACATACCCCCAAGCATTGTGTCCAGTGGCAGGGACTGACCATCTCCATACCAACTGGGGCCCATGGGATCTTATCTCCAACTGTTGTAATTTATAGTTATATAAGAAGCTACTCCAGTGCAACTAGCTGCTCCCACCTCAAAAAGCTTGAAGGTCTGAATCACACTGAAGTCATAAGAGACCAGCCCCAGAATAAACAAGCTCAACGGGCCACAAAGAGCTCCAAACCACAACACAGCAATTTGAATGTTGACATCACTCAAGACTGAAGAAGAAACTAAATGGATAAAACCAAGGTGGCATGAGGAAAGAACCTGGTCAACCTCTTAACTTTGGGGGGCCCATCAGACTATCCTCTGTGTCCACAAAATAGCCCAATAATTGGTTCGTTTCAAAGCAGTCTTCACTTCTCGCTTCTGCCTATTCTACTCTGCCGCTAAGCCTGCTTGTCATAGTGTGTTCATCATATACTCTTCTCTTGAAGCCCTGCAGTATTTTTTTTTTTTTTTTACATCTCCCCGTTGACATTTTTCACTCTCTGTGATGTATTATCATCATGGGTCTGTTACCCTCCTCTTCTGTCCCACCTCTTCCTCCCCAACAGGATTCTTCCCTCCAGACGCCAATGCGCAGCGTGTTTCTCCAGAGGTCTGAAAACACAGAGAAGGATCGTCCACAGACACCTCCCCCTGCTTAAAGGTCTGAGTCCTGGGGGCTCACTGCCTCTCCATCTAAGTGTCAACCGTGCAAATTGCGGCTGTCACATCTGTCCCCTGCACACGTCCATCAGGCCAGTGCTGACTCTTACTGACTCTCACTGGCACCAGCAGTGAGACCATGATGTCCAGACTTGCAGACCCATTTCAAGCCAGCTTGTGGAGAACAGAATGACCCGCGAGATCATTTGGATGTTGTCCCTTCTAAATCACATGTCGAACAGTAATCCCCAGTGATGGAGGTGGGGCCTGGTGGGAGGTGTTTGGGTCATGAGGGCAAATCCCTCATGGCTTGGTGCTGTTCTTATACTAGTGAGTGAGTTCTCTCGAGATCTGGCTGTTTAAAAGTGTGTGGCACCTTCCCGCTTCCTCTTGCTCTTGCTCCTGCTCTCACTATGTGAGATGCCTGCTCCCCCTTCACCTTCTGTCACGACTGTAAGCTTCCTGAGGCCTCCCTAGAAGCCGAGCAGATGCTGGCACCAGGCTCCCTGTATAGCTTGCAGGACCATGAGCCAATCAAACCTCTTTACTTTATAAGTTACCCAGTCTCAAGTATTTCTTTATAGAAACACAAGAACGGCCTAATGTGATGGGAGGGTCTCACAGATTAGGTGAAGTGCAGAGAGAAGAAATGTAGAGTTTGGGTCTAATCGAGCCTCCAGCACATTTATGTGAAGAAGGTAGGTCAATAGACTGTAACGCCAATGTAATCTAATGTGTTTTAGGAGGACAGAAAGTCAATCAGAAATAAGTAGCTTGATAGTGATGGAGCACTGTCTATACTCTGCCTCTATCTCTATCACCTCACCTGCTCTTCACACCCCTTCGCCCCCACTTCATACTGAAACTACCATCCTCAAGGCCTTCGGTGGTCTCCTCACTACATTGAGAACATGAACAGCGTGCGTCCCGCAGCTTTCCGCAGCCACGTGGCGTGAGAACGACCAGGCATGCTTGCTGAAAATGAAGACTTCTGAGTCTTAATACCAGAAAAATGAAAAACTCCATCAATCCAGGATACCACCTCTAGAAAAATATCCTTTAAAACTGAAGGCAGAGTAAAAGCATTTTGAGGCAAACAAAAACTGAAAGAACTTACTGTGAACAGGCAATCTCCTCAAGAAATGCTAAGGGGAGGCTGGGTGCAGTGGCTCACCCCTGTAACCCCAGCACTTTTAGAGGCCAAGGCAGGTGAATCACTTGGGGTCAGGGGTTTGAGACCAGCCTGGCCAACATGGTGAAACCCCATCTCTACTAAAAATACAAAAATTAGCTGGGCATGGTGGCGGGTGCCTGTAATCCCAGCTACTTGGGAGGCTGAGGCAGGAGAATCGCTGGAACCCGGGAGGCGGAGGTTGCAATGAGCCAAGATCAGGCCACTGCACTGCAGCCTGGGTCATAGAGCAAGACTCAGTCTCAAAAAATAGATATTATATAAATAAATGCATATGTCAAAAAAAAAAATAGAAAGGCTAAGGGGACTTCTTCAGGCTAAAGGGAAACACCACCAGATACAGAGTCCATCTCCAGGGCGAATGAACATCACAGGACATGGGAAAGTTAAAAAAAAACTATATTTTTTCTTTTTTCTCTTAATTTCACTAAAAGGCAAATGACAATTTAGTACAAAAAGTCAAACAATATGTTGTGGGTTTCTAAAATATACAGATGTGATATATATGACAGCAACAGCACCAATGATCAGGTAAGAAGTAAATGAAACTGTATGTTGTATTTCATATAAGGTAGGGCAAATTAACTGTAAGAAGTCAAAGATGCAGGCCGGGCGTGGTGGCTCACGCCTGTAATCCCAGCACTTTGGAAGGCTGAGTCAGGCGCATCACCTGAGGCCAGGAGTTGGAGACCAGCCTGGCCAACATGGCGAAACCCCGTGTCTACTAAAAATATAAAAAATTAGCTGGATGTGGTGACAGGTGCCCCTAATTCCAACTACTTGGGAAGCTGAGGCAGGAGAATTGCTTGAACCCAGGAGGTGGAGGTTGCAGTGAGCTGAGACTGCACTATGCACTCCAGTCTGCGAGACAGTACAAGACTCCGTCTCAAAAAAAAAAAAACAACAGAAGTTAAAGATGCAGATTTGGTTTCCGAGTGGTGGGTCTTGAAGGGTGTTCCCCTGACCACCAGCAGCAGCAGCATCAAGAACTTGTCGGAAATGCACATTTAAGGGCTCCACCTCAAACCTCCTGAATCAGAAGCTCTGGGGTGGGGCCCGACAGTCTGTGTTTTAATAAGCCCTCCATATGATTCTGATGCACATAAAGCGTGAGAGCCACTTCCCCAGAGCAAGCTGTTAAAATATGATGAAAAATATATAACAAAAAAGCCAACAGAATGGTTACATTGAAATAGTAGAAAATTGTCAATGGACTCCAAAGAAATAAAGAAAGGAGGAAGAGAGAGGGAAAAAAGAGAGAGGGAAAATAAATAGAAGGCAAATCGCAAAATGGCAAAATTAAATCCAATCATATCAATAATTTCACTGAATGCAAGTGGACTAAAAGCTTTAACTAAAGGCAAAAATTAGAGAGACTGGGGGAAAAAAAGAAGCCAGACCAAAGTATATTCTATTTACAGAAGATTTAGTTTAAGAAAAAAGATGTAAACAGATTGAAAGTAAAAGGATGGAGAAAGATATTTCATGCAAATAGTAATTATATAAAAGCTGGAGTGACTATCTTACTCTGAGATCAAATAGACATCAAGATAAGGAGTCTATCAGAGATAAAGAAATATATTTTATAATGATCAAAAGGCCAATGCATCACAAATACATAACAATTATATGTGTGTGTACCTAATAACAAACCTTGAAAATGCATGAAGCAAAAACTAACAGAACTAAAGAGAAAAACAGGCGAGGTGCGGTGCCTTATGCCTATAATCCCAACACTTTGGGAGGCTGAGGCAGGTGGATCAACCAATCTGGCCAACATGACGAAATCCTGTTTCTATCAAAAATTAAAAAAAAAAAAATTGCCGGGCATGGTAGTGCACACCTGTAATCCTAGTTACTCAGGAGGCTGAGGCACAAGAATCTTTGAACCTGGGAGGTGGAGGTTGCAATGAGCTGAGATCGAGCCACTGCACTCCAGCCTGGGCAACAGAATGAAACTCCATCCAAAAAAAAAAACAAGAACTAAAGAGAAAAATAGACGTAGCCATATCTAGTAAGTTATAGGCAGACCCCCTCTGATTAATTGACAGAGCAACTAGAAAAAAAACAATCAATGAGGAAGTAGAAAATCTGAATGGTGCCATTCACCAACTGAACCTAGTTGACATTCACAGAACACAACATCCATCCAACAACTGTGAAATACACATTATTTTCAAGAGCTCCTGAACTGTTCACCAAGGTCGACTGTATGTTGGGCCTTAAAACACACCTCAATACATTTTGAAAGAGTAAAGTCTTATAGAGTATCTTCTCTGACCAAAATGGGATTAAATCAGTAAGTTAGAAATCAATTAAGATTTGTCGAAAAGCCTCAAATATATGTAAATTAACACTTAAATCATGAGTCAAAGAACACACTGCCAGATAAGCAAACGATTTAACCGATTTTTAACTTTTTAAAATTTAAAACATTAAATATTTTTAGTTAACATAATTAATATTTTTAATTTAAATATTTTTAATATTTTTAACCTAACAATAGCGATAATACAAGAGCAAAGTTGTCGGGATGCAACTATAACAATACTTAGAGTTCAAAATGTATAGTTGTAAGTGTGCACACAAGAAAGGAAGACGCTTGAAAAATGACACACGGCCGGGCGCGGTGGCTCACGCCTGTAATCCCAGCACTTTGGGAGGCCGAGACGGGCGGATCACGAGGTCAGGAGATCGAGACCATCCTGGGGAACACGGTGAAACCCCGTCTCTACTAAAAATACAAAAATAAAATTAGCCGGGCGAGGTGGCGGCACCTGTGGTCCCAGCTACTCGGGAGGCTGCGGCAGGAGAATGGCGGGAACGCGGGGGGCGGAGCTTGCAGGGAGCCAAGATGGCGCCGCTCACTCCAGCCCGGGCGACAAAGCGAGACTCCCCCTCAACAAAAACAAAAACAAAAAAGAAAAAAAAGAAAAAAAAAAAAAACACACACCACAGCCCCTCCACGCACGCGCCCGCACCAGCACGGCTGCCTGGATCCGTCTGAGGAACTGGAAATAGGCAACAGAGTTCTCTGCTTCAAGAGAGCTCCTTCAGCAGCTTTCAGAACACCTGGAAACGTTACGCGAGAACCCTTTCAACTTAAACAGCGCAAAGGAGCCGCACCTTGAGCTCTTCATCGCTTCATCGCTGCTTAGGTGGGTGGGTTGCAGCCTGAGCGAGATCCGGTCGTAATGGAGCGCAGGCTAAGAGTCCCTGACGAGAGCAAAGCCACAAAGGCAGAGGGATGGATGTGAAGGACGGAGGCCGGGAGGGGTGGCCCACGCCTGGAATCCCAGCACTGTGGGAGGGCAGGGAAGGAGGAGCACTGGAGACCAGGAGTTGGAGACTAGGCTGGGCAACATAGCAAGACCCTGCCTCTAGGAAAAAAGATTAAAAATTAGCCGGGCGTGGTGGTACGTGCCTGTAGCTCCAGCTACTCAGGAGGCTGAGGTGGGAGGATCACCTGAGCCCAGAGGTCGAGGCTGCAGGGAGCCGAGATCACACCACCGCACTCCAGCCTGGATGATAGAGCAAGACCCTGTCTTTAAAAAAAAAAAAAAAAAGTTCTGAGTAGAGACGAAAGTCTTGGAAGTAAACTCAACACAATTAGTAAACAAAAATATTACGAATGACCTTGATTCTAACACTACTACTAACTAACGTGAAATGGTAAATCTAAAAAAGTGTCTGTTCCTGAGGACCGGAATACAGTGGTTAACAGGGAGGATGTCAGAATGTTGCCAGAAAGACAAGCGCAATGCTGTGGTGTCCGCACTGCACAGAACCCTTGGAAGGGGACTGAAGGGGGGACTGCAATGAAAACGCAGCGTGGCTGTTGTCTCCTGCACAAAGCTAGGGTGCCCTGGTGTCGCTGCCTCTCCCTTGATTCTCCTCTCTGATGAGACACCTCCTGGGGGATGGTGCAACCATTTCTGGACTCTGCTTAGGAAGAATGTGGTAACCGGAAAGCAAGCTCTGCGCTCCTGAAAGTCCCGGAAAAGGCTGCCCTACAGAACTAACAGCTGTTGCTGATTCTGGCTCCACAGTCCCCGGACTGCCCCACAGTCAAGGCCTCCTCTTCTCTGTCACTTCCCTCTCACTTACCTGAAGTGAAGGTGATGGTTGGTCGCGGGACGCAAGGAGCCACAGTCAGGAGATGGGCAAGGCATCCTCCCAAGAAGCAAACGGGTGAACGCAGGCTTGCAAGGGATGCAGAAGTGGAGAAGGCAGCTCCATGGGGCCTCAGGCAGGACCTCAGGTGCCTGACATCACGGCCAGATCCACTGATCCAGCCTATCGACCACTTCCACCTGAGGACTCCACCTCCGTCCTACTGGAAAGAACGTACTAGAACTGCCATGCGTGATTTGTGATTGTCAGTGTACATGATGCTACAGGGAAGTGCCTAAGAAACCACAGGTTTCCATCCCACTGCTCCTTACTTGGGTTATATTCAGATGTTGCTAGGGTGGACCTGACCAGGGTTTGCTGCCCCTGCCTGGGTGTTCATCTTGAGTGGAAACGGGCGAGCGGCACCCTTTGCCAGGCAGCTCAGAACCAGGGGCCATGTGCTGGGTGTGCCCCTCTGACCCAGCCATGCCATCCTGCACTGGTCAGCCAATATGTATTCCCTGCTGACTCTGCAGAGCTCCCTGTGCGCTCTTGCCACACAGGCTTGCAGGACTGGCAGGTTGCTCCGGAATGACTGACAGCTCTCTGGGTGAAATCACAGCATATCACTCTGCATCATGACACATCATCTCTGTGTCACCAGGCCTACATCATCCTGAAGAAAACAGGGCCAACTCGCAAGGCCGGGGATGTGCACGACACCTCCTCGCTCTAACTTAAGCCAGTGCTAGGTGGTAAAATCAGAACATTATCCTAAATGAAATGATTTTCCTGTCAAACATTTCAATGACCTTTGTGTGCCCCCGTGGAAGAAAAGGTTGATGTTATTATCCAGGTCTTGATGGGGATATGGGCAAAGTACGAACAAAATCTTTCCCCTTCTGCCTGATAATTTGCCTTGCAGTTAACTTCTGGACTCTGTTCTCCTGGAAACAGACAAAGATGGAATGTGTAATTATGTCACCAAGCAACATCCCAATGGTAGAAACAGCCTGATGGATAACCTGCCCCTGGACTGAACACCGCTGGGAAGCCATTTCCATGGGCACGCCGGGCACGCCCCATGTGGGGACGCTGGAAGCTGCATCAATGACTCTTGTGGGGAGCAGGGCTTCTGGGCAGCCCCCACACCTGCCAATGATGTCGTCTCTTTGTACCTGAGCCACTCACCTCACGTGGAGTCCAGGCCCTGATGGGGCTGGCAGACCTGCAGACACCCCAGGGGAAAGGCATGGTGCTGGCCTGGCTGCTGCTCTGCACTCTGCTGCGAGGCCGAGACTGCCAGTGGGAACCTGAGGGCTGATTTGGCTCTGAGGACACACTGGTGAGTACTGTAGAGGAAAATGTCTTATATCACAGCGTTTAATTATCCAGCTTATATTTGAAGGAACTCACAAGTAACAGCTCTTGGCGGTTTCTAAGTAGTCCACCCATTTAAAAACTAAAAAGTCATTGTCCAGCAAACACAGACCAAACACAACTAACAAAGATCTCAAGCAGCTTCGCCAGGTAGCTGGGCCCCAATGGGCAGAAAGTGAAAAGTTCAACTCAGAAATACCTCCATGGGATCGTGCTGAAGATCCAACGAGCGCTATGAGTTCCCAAGAATCGTAAGAGGCATAGAGTTGGCCTCTTCACTTGAAGATCAACTTTCTATCTGAGTGAAGAGGCAAAGGTGTAACATGCATCCCGGACGCTCACCCCAACAGCTCCGAGGCTGGAGGCAGGCACTCCTGCCAGCCCCCACGTGTAGCATCCACCACGCTCCGCCGCAGTCACATGGGGACTTAGGCACCTGTCCCTGCCTGCTCGCCCACCGGGGCGAGTTCCTCACCTTGTGCGTCTGGAACAGCCACGGCCAATAAATAGTTGTTAAATGAAGAAATAAATGAACCATCTGGAACCCGTGGCTTCTTGTTCCTTAAAATGAAAACAATACCAATACCTACCTCATCTACTGAGAATTGTTTTCAAGTGAAATCATGTAAAAACTCTTCCTAAACTGTAGGGCCCTGAGCAGTTAACAGTAAGCCAACATTAACACCACCTCGTCCTTTCATTAGTGAGTAACATGGGAAATGTACCTCCTGAGACTAGGCCTGGAGACTAACCACCCACATCCTTCTGCAATGGGGCTGGGTGAGGGCCAGTCCATCACAGCTGCAGTGGAGAACTGGGCTCAGTACAAATGATTCTTTGCCTTAGTGTTATTTTTGCTTACAGAATGGAGTTTTGTGGGTTCACTTTTCAACTCCATCTGCAATAGCTCTGTAGGGCTTAACCCCGTTCACTCAGCACAAGTTTAGGAAATATCTCGCTGCCACTCCTTACACCATATTAAATTACACACACTTAGGTGTTAGCGATTATAGGGTATTACTTTTTAATGACATGCAAAAACATTTACAGCAATCTCATACCCTTAGAGTCGTAACTTTGCAATGATGATTTCTTAGTATGGGAAAAATCTTCTTCGGAGTCATTAATTGAATTGCAAAAGTGATTGTTAATTCAATTTAACAAACATTCACTGAAACCCTGCATCATACAAGATATTTTACTGGAGGCTGGATGCTGGTGCTAGTGTTCAGTGCCAGCGCAGGGTGGCAGTACTAATGTTGGGCCCTAGGTGCTGGTGCCAATACTGGGTGCTGAATGCTGGGTGCTGGTGCTAATGCTGGGTGCTGGGTAATGGTGCTGCTGCTGGATGCTAGGTGCTGAGTTAGTACTGAGTGCTAAGTGCTGATGCTAGTTTGGGTGCTGATGCTAAGTGCTAGTGCTGGTGCTGATGCCAGGTGCTGGTACTGGTGCTAGTGTTGGTGCTGCTGCTGGTGCTGATGCTAGTGTCGGTGTTGGTGCTGATCCTGGAAGATGCAATGATGTTGTTTCCATCCTCAAGGGTCATTTACGCTAAAGACATACAAATAAACCTCCAATATAACGTATGGTGGAAGGGTCTGGGCACTAAATGATTGATACGTGTGACACACTTCAGAATAGCCAAGGGAAAAATTACTGTTATTATTGGGAACCCGGTAAAACAACCTCTAAGCTGAGCTCTGAAGAACAAGAATGACTTTTCAAGACAGAGAAAGCAAAAACCAAATGCAGGGAAGGACACGGAGGCACAGGACACTGAGCTGCAGGGGGTGCTCCTGGAGCAGTGCTGGAGGTTCCCGAGCAGGAGCGCAGGAGGTGAGCTGCCGCGGGAGGAGCCGCTCAGAGGAAAACGGCTTGTTCTGTGGACAACAATCCAGCATTGTGGAAAGTACGGAGTGCGGAGAGGCGCTCCCGGCTGTTTCAGAAGCACGGCTCAGCAGCGAGGGGGAGCAGGGAGACAAGAGCCAGAGCCAGGTCTGCAAGTCCCTCTGACTAAGGACCCCTTTGCCACCGTGGCCCTTCTGTTTGGTTTCAACGTAAATGTCACAGCCTCAGGTAAGCTTTCCGTGTGCCCCCAGGCTGGTGCACTCGCCTTTCATCCCCGTTCAGGGCACCCTGACCCTCCCTTTGAAATCCTCCTCCAACTTGAGGTCACTGGTTTAACGTTCCTCCGGCTCCCACGGCCCTGCCAGCAGGGTGAGGCCTGACAGGCCCACAGATCTCCAGGGCTTCGTGCACTTGTAGACACTCAACAAATGACTGTTGAGTGAATTAAATGAACAGAAAAGGTGACAAGGACCTGCATTAAGTCACTGAACAGGTAAAAAAGAGAGACACAGGAGAAACCAGAAGAAAGAATGGACATGGTGGCTGATGGAGGTCGGGGGAGGACGGACTGCTGAGGATGATGAGGTTCAGCCAGAGACGGGGAGGCTGTCTATGCCCTTACCTGAAACAGGGGACTCAGAAGGAACCAGCACTGCAGACAGCACTCAACAACTCTTCTTACACCTGAACTCAGCACCACACTTTTCCTCTCCCCTCTCTCCTTCCCTCGCTGTGCAACAAAATTGAGCATTATAAATAATAATAAAAGTTTCTGCCTTTCTATTTCCTAGCTCTAGTGGGAAGCTAGCACACAAGAGACAAACCAAATCAAATTCTTTACTATTCATCTCTCATGGGATTTTATTTGCCCTGTTCAAGTGGGCAAGTGATGGCTTCTGGGTTAGCACGGACCTGTTGGAAAGGCTAGCACAGTTTGGTGCCACTGAAATACAAAGGGGTTAAATATGGAAGGATGGAGGCTCAGCTGCTTTTCTGACACTAGCTAGGACAGCACGTCGTCAGCTTAAAGACAGATGTTGAACGTTCCAGGTTCTGCAATAAGAGATGATGCAAGTCTCTTGTTATCACGGAAAGCTGAACCAAGTCTCTAGGTAAAGATTCTAAAGGGAAGTAGTGGGACACAATCTTGTTTCTACAGTTAAGACAGTGGACTCTGTCTCCCTGGATTATTTTAGCTATAGAGCTCTGATACAGGAGCCTCAGAAGATAAAATGTGGCTTGGGCATTGGGTCAGAGTCTCACAATTGGGCCCAGACAGGTCCAGTCTACTGCATTAGAGGCTGAAGTTAGGTCAGATTCTGCAGATAACCTGGCTTGGCTGTCAGCTCTTTTCTTGAATGAGGGTCTAACTGTTGAGTAGATGAATAACTGTGTCCAACTCTACTTGGCTCCTTGTAAAAATAGATGCTTTGAAAACCCCATCCTGCAAACGTGAGGCGCGAGAGCTGACAGAGCTTTCTAAATGAGCCTCCTCAGGGTCTGCTTGCTTCCTGTTCTTGGTTGACTCACTAAAATGTGAAGCCCCTAAACCTTTTAATAAGCTGCAACGTGGAAATGGTAAATGAGTAACCCTGTCTGTGGAGGCTGGAGCGGCCTTCGGCATAAAGATGGGGTGAGAGGAGGGAGAGCGGAGGAGAAAGAGGGAGGTAAAATCATCGTGTGCTGAAAGGCAAATGGGCTATAGTTTAATGATTCCCTGCAGGGCCAGCCTCACTCACTCACTTACCCACCCCTTCATTCATTCAATTCATTCGTTCATTCATTCATTCTCTCATTCATTCATTCGTATGTGCAAGGCACTACGTTAGGCCTGGATCATGGTGATTGCTCAAGTGTTTGTTGAATGAATTAAAAAGAAAAGTAATACAGGAAATAATAGAGAAATTATTAAGAGAAAAAATGTTTAAGCATTTATTGTTTTGTAATGTTTTATTGTATGTAAAGGCTATTAGGCATATAATACTCATATTAATTAAAGCAAGACATTAAGCTAAAGAACCAAAGGGCTTTTTAAAAATTAATGGACTTTATTTTTTAGGGCAGTTTTAGGTTTACAGAAAAATTGAGCAGAAAAGGGTTTCCATATACCTTCTCTCTATACACAGTTTCCCATCTTGTTAACATCTTGCATTAGTGTGGGGCCCTTGATAAAACTGATGAACCAATATTGATGCATCTTTGTTCACTAAAGCCCATTGCCCACACTAAGACTCATTCTTGATGCTGTACATTCTGAGTCTGGACAAATGTCTAAAGACATGTGTGCACAATTTAATATCATGCCAAAGAGTTTTCCTGCCCTAAACGTCCTCTGCACTCCACCTGTGCATCCCTCCCTCCTCCCCTAGCCCCAGAATCCACTGATTATCTTACTGCCACCATAGTTTTGCCTTTTCCAGAGTGTCTTCTAGTTGGAATCACACAGTATGCAGCCTTTTCAGACTGGCCTCTTTTATGTGTCAATGTGCATTAAGGCTTCTCTATATCTTGTGATTTGAGAGTTAACTTCTTTTTGTTGCTGAGTAATATTCCATTATCTGAATGTACCATAGTTGGTTTCATCTGCCACCTTCTGAAGGACATGTTGCTTGCTTCCAAGTTTTACTTGAATAAAGCTGCTATAAACACTGTGTTTTTGCGTGAAAGCATTTTAAACTCATTTGGGTAAATGCCAAGAAATCTGATTGATGGATCTTACGGTAACTACGTGTAACTTCGCAAGAAACTGCTAAATGGTCTTCCACAGTAGCTGTACAAGTTTGCGTTCCTACCAGCGATGAATGAGAGTTTCCATTGATCCACATCCTTACCCTTTGATATTTTCAGTGTTTTGGGTTTTGGCCATTCTAATAGAGGTGGCATCTCATGTATGTTTTAATGTGCATTTCTCTGATGACATTTGATGTGAAGCATCTTTTCATATGTTTATTTGCCATCTGTATATCTTCTGGATGAGATGTCTATTAAGGCATGGGTCTGTTTTTTAATTGGGTTGTTGGTTTTCTTATTGTTGAGTTTTAAGAGTCCTTTGAGTAGTTTGAGTACCAGTCCTTTATCAAATACATGCTTTACAACTATTTTCTCCCAGCCTGTGACTTGTCTTCTGATTTCCTTAGTGCTCTGTGACTTTCACAGAGCAGCAGGTTTTACTGTGAATGAAGTGAATGAAGTCCAACTTACTGATTTCTTCTTTCATAGATTGTGCTTTCAGTGTTGTATCTAAAAAGTCACCCCCAAACCCAAGGTCACCTAGATTATCTCATCTGTTACCTTCTAGAAGGTTTGAAGTTTTGCATTTTACATTTAGGTCTGTGATCCATTTCAAGTTAATTTTTGTTAAAGGTGTAAATTCTGTGTCTAGATTCTTTTGTGTATGTGTGTATTTGGCTATTCAGTCATTCCAGCACCATTTATTGAAAAGACTCTCCTGTCTCCAGTGAGTCGCCTTTGCTCCCAAAATCTGAAGATATGCTGTTCGAACCCAAAGGCGTGAAGAGCTGTTCTGAACATACGTTTCACTAGGTGAAGGCAAAAGAGACCCAGGGGGCAGCTTTGGGCCCCAAGGCCTGGACTGTTCTCCTTGGCTGAACCCTCTATGATGCCATGTTCAGCCAAAGGTTCAGCTGGGGACATTGTGACATCTCCCTGGGAAGTCTTCAAGTACAGACAACCTGGGCACACCTGGGCATGTGCAGGAGGCTGAAGCCGTCCAGCAAGATGTCACCAGGAGCCCGGGCGCTGAGTGACGCAATGGGGATCCCAGGAACAAAGGAGCCACCGGCCTCCGCACGACACCATCCACACCGAGATTAGACCCAAACTCGCGCTGCAGTGACACCATCAAATTACAACCTGGCAAGACAAGAGAGGAAGGGCAACGGCTAGGAAACGTGACACAAATGAGACTGTCAGCAGCTGAGGGCTTTTCCCTGAGTGGGAAATGTCATACAGGGATAGAGAGGGGTGAAGATGGAGACTACTGCATTCCAGACACTGCAGCCGGTCTTTCAGAGACAAGGTCTGGTATAAGACTCCAACAATTCTGCGAGGTGCTTCAACATCCCCACTGGACCAAAGAGGACACTGGGGAGAAAGGAATAAGAGGACAGAACAGCAAAGAAGAAAGGGAAGGAAAGCGAGAGGCGAGCTGCAGGGAGCATCTGCTGGGGTGCAGGTGCTTCTGGGAACTTTCCTTGGCGAGAATGTAAGGCAGCAAGCTGACTTGTCTAGGGATCTGTCATTACCAAGAGCTGGGCCATGGCTGGAGGTAAGTCCTCCAAACCTGGCACCGTCCAGAAAGCACTCAGAATCTTGGCTAAGCAGCTGACAGCTGTGCCACAGCCAGGCACTGAGGAGCAGGAGCCGAGGCAGCATTGACTGAAATATCCCACGAGATGGGAGGAGAGCAGAGGTGTGCAGGCCGAGTGAATCGGCTTCCAGGAGACAGGAGTCAAAGGTGGTGCCAGGCAGAGAAAGGCCATAGAGTTGGGAATTGTGCTAAACACAGCCTGACTAGGCTCTGGCACCTGCTAGCTGGGAGGCCTCTTGAAGTCACAATGGCCCCTTGTAAAGCAGGGACAATATGACCCCTCTTGCAGGACTGTTGTAGGACTGCTGGAAGGTAGAGCTAATGCCTAACCCATGCCATTTATTAATAAACAGTAAACACGACTATCATCCCATCCTTGGAGGATGGCTGAGTGCTGCTAGGAAGCCCGGAGAGGGAAGGCATTCCTGTTGTGGGAGATTTTAAGGTAGCATTTAAGGTGAGGAGGGGGACTCTGCAGTCATTAGCTCCTCCCTGCTCTCTCCCCAGGGCAGGGCCTTCTTTTCTAGCTCCTTAGATTTCCTTTAATCCCACCAGCACATGGGAACAACACCCAGAATCAGCTGAAAGTGTGGTTTCAGACTTGCTGCAAGTGGAGTTAGGGACCCCAAAGCCAAGGACTGCTTCCCCCAAAGGAGCCGAACCTCTGTGGACTGTGGAAAGGCCGTGGTAAAGCGCTTTTCACTGGGAAGGACTGGGACCTGGACAACTGAACATGCTTCATTACCATCAAGAGAGGGTAGGAAAAAAGTTACCGCAAAGGTCACCTGGAAACTAACGGGAAAGTCAGGCATAGACTTAAACCACCGTTTTCATTCACTGACGCCAGTAATGCCAGTGGACTCCTGGTGCGTCCCAATATTCTACGTTAAATGCCTTAATTCTTACCTCAGGCCCCCAACAAAATCGCAGTGGCTGTGTTCAGCTCAAGCCCTGGCCAGATAACTGTCTTTGGTAATATGCCTGGGCTAAGACTCCCGTACCTTAAGACTTGTATCTTGGAAACTGGTCTGGGAACAAAAGTAAACAACAACAACAACAAAAAACCATGTCAGAAGCTCATAGCTGTAAAGGCTGCATTTGTAGTGCATGAGCAGAATGCTTACCAGCAAGTGATCACTTCATTTTCAAAGAGCAATTTCCATTACATTTACAATACAGTCTTCATTATTGTTAAATGAAGGATAAGAAAATGATACTCTTAAATATCCCTTGTCTCTTCTAGTTTAGTTTTTAATCTTGTTTCTTACAATAAATGTATTACACAGTCACTGTGGGAAAAACATAACGAATTAAGATGACTTGTGAAATCACCTCTAGCAGGTGTCATAACTGTTACCATCTGTGGTTCCTTTTCGTCGGCCTCACACATACACGTAGGGTCTGAACAAGCCTTTTTATTCGGTGTGCTTCCTTTGCTCTCCTGTTCTCGACCTGTCTTGGCACCTGCTGCCCTGGCGCCCTCTCGACAGCCCTCCCTATGGGCCTGCACCTTCTGGCTTACTGGCTGCCCCGCTCAACCGTCAGCCCCTGGAAGGAAGAGCCCGATGGGCCGTGCTGGCCCTAGAGCTTTCAGCGTCGCAGGACTCCGAAGCCTCTGCTGGGAGGAAGAATGGACCCACCTGCGGTTGTCAGCTGGGCTGGTCTGTGGAGCCCAGATGCTCGGCCAAGCGACAGTCTAGACGTGGCCGGGAAGGTACTTTTAGGTGAAATTAACATAAATCGCTAGACTTGAGCAACGCAGATGCCCCTCCGCCTTGGGGGTGGGCCTCATCCAATCGGGAGAGAGTCAGAAGCAAGAAGCCTGAGGACCCCCGGGGAAGAAGAAGTCCTCCCCACACTGCCTTCCGACTCCAGGAGGAATCCTCACCTCTCACCTGGGCCTCCAGCCAGCCCTGCAGACTTTGGACTCGCCAGCCCCACATGGAGAGAGTCAATTCCTTAAAATCAAGCTCTGTGTGTGTGTGCATGTGTGTGTATTTTCACATAGATACACACACACACACACGCACACACACACACACACATCCTCTGGGTTCTTCTTCTCTGGAGTGCCCCGAGTAACACACCACCCTTCTGGAGATTGTCTCCACCTGTCAGCGGTCAGCACACAGCCATGCTGACCCCTCTCTGGCCTGGCCTCCTCCCCCTTAATTCCTCCCCCTTCCCACCATGGCTGGCTCCCCAGCTGCCTTCCTGCAAGGCTCAGCTTTGGAACTCTGCCTTTTCTCCCACCCAGGTCCTTCTTAGACAACTCACCCTTCCTCCCAGCCACTGTGGACTGACTCGATTCCCCTGGAACTCAGGAGCACAGGCAGGTTTGAGTGTGAGGAGATGGTCCTGGGGGTGACAACCCTCCCCCGACTTTGGCCTTGTCATGTTTCCCTGTTCCCCCGCACAAGCCGCCCATGCAGCCAGGCCCGCTCATCTCACCACACTCCTGCCAGTGGCCACATGCCGGCCCCCCGAACCTGCAGCCACCGTCTCCTCTCTGCTCAGGCTCTGAAGCTTCTCCCAGATCTTCATTCTCACGGAACTCTCTCCTGATTCCCTGCAGAACAGCATTCGGCTTTCATGTGTCTCGTACTGTGAAACAATTTTCTGTGTGACATTATTATGTAATACACTCTTGTGTGGCCAGAACTAACAGGATTATAGCAAGTCACCCCAGGATGTGGATTTAAGGTCATGGAAATGCCCCCCAAAAATGAGTGCTGCAGAAATATCTTTATCTCAGAAATTACACACATGTTACTAAAGAAACCCTGGAAATACTAACGTTCATTCAAAAACAAAGCAAAATAAGAAAAACAGGCCGGATATTTGTATCAGTGGGAAAAAGTCACACCCTAAGTAGGTGTACGCCGACACGGTGTGGGAAGCGAAGGCGTGCAAACAAGGGCTGCGCTCTGTGTGCAGTCGGGGAGCACGGAGTCAAAGGCCAGGAGTCTAGCGCTGTTTTGGGCAGTAAGCCTGGCTCTGGATGGCAGACCACATGCTGGACGGAGAAATAACCCTGTAAAGCACCCACTTTTTCTGATCTAATTCTAGGCTTGGCAGAAGCCATGTGAGAGGAGACTGGGCACCCAAGTGGGCCTTCCCACCAAGCACATCCCGGGCCAGGGGCGTCTCCCAGAGAAAATCGTCACGTTGGCACTGTGGCCTTGGATCCAGACTGTTGTGGCTTTGACGACCACAAGATTGTTTCTGGGATGTGGAGATAAGGACCGTCTGGTCTGTACCTCTGCACTCTGTACCTCACTGAGAATGCCCGTGACCACTGACTAGATCGGGGACACCTTCCTATTTAACAGCCCCCGTCCCTTTAACAGCAGGTGTCACACCTCTCAGTTAGAGCCCAACTATCTGGAGGGTCAGCACAATGTCCCATCCTTACCCTACAGCTTCCTTCTCTGAAGTACAAGGCATCTGACTGATTGTAAGTTTTCTGGGAACTACTCTTTGTATTTTCACCTACCAGACCCTTCTCTAAATAGTTGCAATTAGTCCATTCAACAGTTACTTCTCAAATGTATTCATTCATTCAACAAACACTTTCTGAGCCTCCAGAATGCATCAAGCATGGCACTAGTGCTTACACAGGGGCACAAAGCGCTGGACCATGCAGCCAGCCATGGTTCCTGCTGCAAGGAGTCCTCGGTCGAATGGGAAGGCAGACAGTGAGTGAGCCAGCGCACATCACAAACAGTGCACCGCGATGCCTCAGAGAAATGGCTGATGCTAGGGCTGGAGTGCAGTGTACCAAGTGGTCTAGAGCATCTTAGAGTGCCAGAAAGAAAATGCTACACACATACACACACACACACACACACACACACACAAAGATGGGTGTCCATCAAAAGGGAAACAGGAGCCAAATGAAAGAACAAAATAAAGAATAATAATCCAAAGTCTAAAATAAATATCCATGAGTTCATACTGATATCAATGAATGATTGAACGCATGAATAAATTGGGGGAAGGGACAAATCTCCCGTGCAGAAGAATAGCAGGTGATGATGTGGCCACTCCTCAGGAAGGCGGAGCACCTCTCCCCACCCTCCAGCAGGAGTGATTTCCTCAAGGAACACAGCATGGAGAGGGGAAAGAGGCACCTGACAGTGGAGAAACCTGATACATACCACCTCAGCCAGGTGTCCAAGCTGAGCATCGACAGTGACAAGTCCTGTTGACTGTCATCTGTGCGTTCAGCGTAACGTGATAGAAATGGCCCTTTACCTCTGTGGTCCTCCTCCCAAAACACACAAGCCCATCTGATCATGAGAAAAACATCAGACAAACCCAGTGTGAGGGACGTGGATGAAGACAAGAACTTGTTACCGAGCAGCAGGCTGTTGCTATAACAAACACCTGAACATGTGGAGGCAGCCTTGGAACTGGGTGATGCTTGCAGGCTGGAAGAATTTGGAGGGCAGGCTAGCAAAAGCCTAGGTTGTGAATGGAGCATTCAGGGCAATTCTGGTGAGGACTCAGAAGAAGAAGAGAGCTGTAAAGAAAGTCTGGATCTTCTCAGAGATTGCTTAAGTGGTTGTGACCAGAATGTTGTAGAGATACCGGCAGTGAAGCCCATTGTGATGAGGTCTCTGATGGAAATGAGAAACAAAGTTTTGGAAACTGGAGTAAAAGTCACACTTGTTATAAAGTGGCAAATAACTTAGCTGAACTGTGTCTATGCCCAAGGACTTTATGGAAGGCAGACTTTAAGAGCAACAAACTAGGATATCCGGTGGAAGAAACAGCTAAGCAACAAAGTGTTCAAGGTGCTGTGTGGCTTCTTTGGGCTGCATACAGTATAATGAGAGAAGAGAGAAAAGATTTAAAGACAGAATTTAGGCCGGGTGTGGTTGGTGGTTCACACCTGTAATCCCAGCACTTTGGGAGCCCAAGGTGGCCGGATCACGAGGTCAGGAGATTGAGACCATCCTGGCTAACACAGTGAAACCCCGTCTCTATTAAAAATACAAAAAATTAGTCGGGCGAGGTGGCGGCGCCTGTAGTCCCAGCTACTCGGGAGGCTGAGGCAGGAGAATGGCGAGAACCCAAGAGGTGGAGCTTGCAGTGAGTCGAGATCGCGCCACTGCACTCCAGCCTGGGCGACAGAGCAAGACTCCAACTCAAAATAAAATAAAATAAAATAAGCAGAATTTATAAATAAAGGGGAAATGGAACAGAAAGACTTGGAAAACTCTCAGCCTGGTCATGTAAGAATAAAAAAAATGTTCAGGAGAGACTATTGAGGGCAGCCAAGACACCGTTTGCTAAAGAGATTATGGCTAGAAGGAAACCAGGTTCTATTCGCCAAGAAAATTAGACAATGACCCTGAAGGCATTCCAGAGATCTTCACGGTAAGCTAAGACTTTGAGGGCAAGGCTCTCAGAGAGGTGCCTCTGGGACTTCAGCATACACTGCCCTACACTGCCCTGGGACTCTGCTCCCCAAATTCTGGCACAGCACCCCACAGATTGACCCACCAATCTGGAAGGTGTAAGCTGCAAACCTTGGTGGCATCCATGTAGTGCGGACTCTGCAGACACGCAGAATGCACAAGCTAGGGGGCCATGGTGGCCTCCACCTAGATGTCAAAGGATGACTTGGACAGCCTAGGGGCTCAGGCAGAGACTTGTCACAGAGATGGGTCCATGGGAGCCGGGGAGCCCCTGATCCCCCAGAACCGTAGGGTTACCAGTGTGCAACTCCAACCTGGGAAAGCTGCAGGCATGAGACTGTGAGAGCTGCTGGGTGGATTGAGCCCAGCAAAGCCACAGGGGAGGGGCTGCCTGAGGTCTTGAGGGGTCCAAGCCCCACTCCAATGTGCCCAGATTGCAGGACAGGGAGTCAGAGGAGATTATTCTCCAGCTTTAAGACTTAATGTTGTTTTCCATTGATATAGTTTGGATATGTGTCCCCTCCAAATCTCATGTGGAAATGCAATCTCCAATGTTGGAGGCGGGGCCTAGTGGGAGGTGTCTGGATCATGACGGCGGATCCCTAAAGAATGGCTTAGTGCCATTCCCTTGGTGACCAACGAGTTCACTTGAGATCTGGTTGTTTGAAAGTGTAGGGCACCTCCCTGCTTTTTCTCTTGCTCGCACTCTCACCATGTGAGACATTTGCTCTCCCTTGGCCTTCCACCATAACTGGAAACTTGCTGAGGCCTTCACCAGAAGCAGATGCTAGCACCATGCTTTTTGCACTGTCTGCAGAACCATAACTGAATTAAATTTATTTCCTTTTCTTTTTCTGAGACCAGTCTCACCGTGTTGCTCAGCCTGGAGCACAGTGGCAAGATCATAGCTCACAGACTCAAGCAATCCTCCTGCTTCAGCCTCCTGAGTAGCTGGGACTACAGGCACACACAACCACACCCAGCATATATATATATATATACACACATATATATTTACTAGAGACAAGATCTCACTATGTTGCCCAGGCTGGTCTTGAACTCCTGAACTCAAGCAATCCTCCTGCCTCGGCCTCCCAAAGTGCTGGGATTATAGGCGTGAGCCACCACACTGGCCTGTCTTTTCTTTATAAATTACCCAGCCTCAGGTATTTCTTTGTGGCAGTGCAAAAACAGCCTAACACATGCATGTTGGGTTCTAGATGCAGCTGGAACCAGTTACCCTTTTCTTCTTGCCTATCTCTCCCTTTTGGAATGGAAATGTCTCTCCTATGCCCGCCCCACCGCTGTCTTTTGGGAGGAGATGGTCTGTTTTGATTTCGCAGGTTCACGGCTGGAAATGAGTCTGCCTCAGGCGAGTCATGCCTGCCTTGGAGTCTCAGCTTCATCTGATTTAGATGGCACTCTGGATTTTGAACTTTTCAGTTGGTACTGGAAGAGTTAAGCTTTTGGGGACTATTGGGATGAGATGAATGTATTTCACATGTGAGAAACGCATGAATTTTGGGGGCTAGGACAGAATGCTATGGCTTGAATGTGTCCCCTAAATTTAATGTGTTGGAAACTTAATCCCCAATGCAACAGTGTTGAAAGATGGGAGGGACTTTTAAGAGGTGATGAGGTATGATGGCTTTGTCCTCATGAATGGATGAAAGAAGAAAAAAAGCTTAAACTGTTTATAATCCCCAAAGAAGTTGACAATCTGATTAGAAAAATTATTTTACTATGTAAACAGCTGATCCTGGCTGGAGCGTCTGTTTGGGAGAAGAATGGAGAGGAGACTGAGAAGTCCACCGTGGTTAAATTGTGGGGCAGGAGAGAACACCCAAGATGCACTGCACAGGGCGCATCTGGGCAGTATGAGGATGGATGTCTAACAAAAAAGCCTAGAGATGCTCGGTGCGGTGGCTCACGCTTGTAATCCCAGCACTTTGGGAGGCCGAGGAAGGTGGATCACCTGAGGTCAGGAGTTCGAGACCAGCCTGACCAACATGGAGAAACCCAGCTCTACCAAAAATACAAAACCTTGCCAGGCATGGTGGTGGGTGCCTGTCATCCCAGCTACTGTGATCTCTAGAGTGGGTTAGTTATCTTGGGAGTGGGCTCCTGAAAAAACAATGAGTTTGACCCCCTTACTCTCCTCCACTCCCACCTCTCTTTTCTTTCCCTATCCCTCTCATTCTTTTGCCCTTCCACCTCCGCCATGGGAAGACACAGCAAGAAAACCCTAGCTGGATGCCAGCATCTTGATATCAGACTTCCCAGCCTCTAGAACTGTGAAAAATAAATTTCTTTTCTTTATCAATTACCAGTCTATGGTATTCTTTTCTTTATCAATTACCAGTCTATAGTATTCTGTTATAGCAACACAAATGGACTAAGACAACTAATTTTCAGTTTTCAAATGAGCATCCCATCAAGTCCTTAAGTTTTATACAGTCCACATTTAATTTCTCCTGCAACAAGACTATCTGATGGGTAGCAAAAACTGAAGGACAGTGTTCGGTGTTAAGGCCATGCAGACTAATATAGATAATCTGAACAGAAAAAGAGATATTTTACACAGTGATGAGATGGTTTCATTTTTGGACACCTGAGCAAATGCAACACATTATCTGCAACAACTTTGGTTTGAAAGTTCTATCCTGCACCAGTCCTAGAACAATTTCCACTGGTCCAGAATGTCAATGCTCAGACACAGTACTGCATGGAATCAGGTGCAGGATTGAAAACAGGGCATGCTTTAGAAAAAGTAAAAGCTATTTCCAGGACTATCTGCTATGCTAGTTCAGCTTTGCCAAGCAATATTCAAATACTCATGGAGCAGCACATACTATGAGCAAAGTACTTAGTATTATAGAAATGCAAAAGGAGAAGAAGAAGAAAAAAGGCTTAAACTGTTTATAATCCCCAAAGAAGTTGACAATCTGATTAGAAAAATTATTTTACTATGTAAACAGCTGATCCTGGCTGGAGCGTCTGTTTGGGAGAAGAATGGAGAGGAGACTGAGAAGTCCACCGTGGTTAAATTGTGGGGCAGGAGAGAACACCCAAGATGCACTGCACAGGGCGCATCTGGGCAGTATGAGGATGGATGTCTAACAAAAAAGCCTAGAGATGCTCGGTGCGGTGGCTCACGCTTGTAATCCCAGCACTTTGGGAGGCCGAGGAAGGTGGATCACCTGAGGTCAGGAGTTCGAGACCAGCCTGACCAACATGGAGAAACCCAGCTCTACCAAAAATACAAAACCTTGCCAGGCATGGTGGTGGGTGCCTGTCATCCCAGCTACTGGGAAAACTGAGGCAGGAGAATCACTTGAACCCGGGAGGTAGAGGTTGCAATGAGCTGAGATCACACCACCACACTTCAGCCTGGGCAACAGAGCCAGACTTCGTCAAAAAAAAAAAAAAAAAAAAAAGCCTAGAGATTTCTGTGTCTCTCCACCCTCCAGGTTCCAGGCCATTTCTGGGACCTCCCCAGAGTTTTTAAAACTTGACTCAGGCAAATTCTCTAAGAACCTTGTTCTCCTCAAATAAAATATTTTGGAAGGTAGACTTTTATGAACTATTGGCTCAACTTCCACGACCTTTAACAGACATCGTAATTGTTTCATGGGAGAATATGACCCAACAAGTGGCATATGGTTTAGGTGGGGACATTTAATAACCAAATAATTTTGTAGAATAAGCAAGTCACACATCTTTTGTCCGATGCATGACAGGTTTGAACCTGTAAAGCCAGGTCCCTAAATAGCTTCCAACGTTTCCACCCCACCGGCCCTTGCACCTCTCCCTGTACTGGCCCTGAGCTTTCTAGTCTTGACTGAAAAGCGGGGAGGCAATGGGGTCTCTCTCCTGGGGCACTGTCCGGAGGAAGGCCCGCTCCGCTTCCTCGGAGGAGGCTTCAAAGGATGGAGGTAATTAATAAAAACAACCCTCTAAGTGGTCATTAATTGATAAAGAACCTCCAGGCTGCTATAGGAGAGGGCTGTGCACCCTGCGGGCCAGGAGAAGGCTGGAGAGCCCAGAAAGACCGAGGATGTGCCCTTCATGCATCTTTCATTCACAGCCTGCCCCTCACACTGCTCGCCACGGGTGCGCTAGGGAGGAAGGGCTCCCTCGAGGGCCTGGGCAGGCGCCCCACACCTGCACCCGCGCAGAGGGGCTGCGCCCCGAGGGAGAGCCCTGCCCCCTACCTCCCTGGTACCCCGTCCCCTCCGAGGGCCGGAAAGACGGCCCCTGCGCACCTCTTAGGGGTCCCCCATCCTGCGCCCCCGCCACGGGAAAAGGGTCCCCGCTGTGCGCACCCTGGCCCCCGGGGGCAGCCCCTGCCC
>NW_012116466.1:972199-998112 GCF_000951035.1 Colobus angolensis palliatus
TCCGGCCGCACGTGGGGCGACCCGGCCCATCTGCCTCCATCCGCACCCCCCTGTCCGCAGCGCCCCGGCCCGATGGTGGTGGGCGCCGCCCGCGCTGGCCCCTCTCTCTGTCCGCAGAGGGACGGGGATGGGCTGGTTTGACTTTTTACCCCAGCGGGGTCCCCCGTGACTTGCACAACAGGTTTTATGAAGGTTTCGGACCGTGTGTCTCAGAGGCCAGAGTGGGGGCCGGTGCCCCTTTCCCCCGTTTCATTTGCCGCGTGTTGGATTTTCTCAGCTTTTGTGGGTCACCGGCGTGTCCCCTTGGATTTGGGAAGAAGAAAGCCAGGTCTGGGGTGCGGGTCTCAGTTCAGCCAAATCCTCGACTCGGGCCGATGCCTAAGTCCCCGAAGAACCGCAGGGTATGGGCTGCGTGATGGGCTTCCGAGAAACCTGGGAAATGCTGATGACAATAGCGTGGAAGGCAGCAATTAAAAGTCATGGGCGACACATCTTAGTTAAAACGTGCAGGCACCAGAAGGCACTTCCAGGAATGTCGGTGAAGGAGACCAGTCCCCGGTGTCACGGGCATCCTGTGTTGTGCAAACGGGGCTGGCCTCCCTTCCTGGGAAGCAGGACCGTCAGGGTGAGTGTGGCCTGCCCGGGCTCTGCCCTCCCGGAGGGTTAGGGACCTGCAGCCAGGCGGGGACACTGGCCCAGCGACCTCAGCGTCCCTGGGCGGACATACACTCTGTTTCGTGTCTGATTTAACCATGCCAGGTTGTTCTTTTCCCTCAAGTAGATTTTATGCCATACAACTCTTTTCTCGCCCCAGTTCTAGCAGAATCTAACCAGTGTTCTAGAAGAGAATGTCCTGCCCCCATGCAGTCTCCTTAGAATTGCAGGGCGCTGCTCAGAATGCTCCTGTGGAGAGCTTTGTCTGTTGTTTGGATCCAGCAGCGTCTTTGGGGGTGTTGCTTGAAGCCTGCCAAGGAGGGGAGAGGGGTTTTGAAGAGAGAACACCAGGGCTCTAGCCTGTCACATAACTGGGGGTGTGGAGGGCACCTCACTGCCACTGCAGTGACTAAAGCCTGGAAGACGCTGGTCAGTTCACCTGCCCCACTGGTTGTTTTGTAAACAAATTCTGATACAGGTAATGATGACTTTATGCTTCTTTTCTTATGTTTTCTGTTCTGAATTCTGAGTGTTAGGAAGGAAAAGAAGTACAGAAGATCTGGCTAAACAATTTCAGTATGGCGAAAGAAAAATTCTAACTTACACGCCCTCTTCATGCATCTTTAATTCAATTTGAATATTCCAGGTGCTGTGAGCAGTTTGCACACATTAGTTTAAATATTAAATGGGATAAAATTGTGGGAAAGTAATTTCTGACCCAAGCTGCTTGGTCTGTGAGGGCATAACCTTCCAATGGCCACCTGCCACAGGTTATGATTTCTGTTTTAGTTGCTTAGTGCATGAGTGTAGACCTGGAACCCCAGAGGGCCTGCTCCATTTTTATTCCCAGGGTCATTTAAATCTAGTTGAGCTTAAATGTTTGGAAAGGACACAGTTTTGCTTGAATGAACAAACATATATTGCTAACAAGACCCAGAGAAGGAAAGTTTAACTTAATGGAAATCAAGTTTTAACTCTTCGGATTCTTAAATGATGTAAGAAACATACATAATTCCATGAGTTGTCCATTTTTACATCTGGACTCCATAGACAGAAACAACGTTTCACTTTTAATGAGTTAATTTTGAAATATATGAATCCTAGACCCATTGTTATCACTAGCTGTCACTTTATCAGGACAGTTGCTTAAGTTTTTTGTCACTAAATTTAAAAATTAACTATCAGGTTGTCCCTTGGATGACCTGAGATTTCTAGAGACAAAAGAAATCTATTCTTCCTGTTTAAAGAAAGAGCCTGAGATTTTTTTAAAAAACCACTGATTTGGGGATCAGAGAGTAGCCAGTGTCTCAAACTCTCCCCTGTCCCTTTTTGTATTTCTCAAGGAGTGGGTTTGAGTCCTCAGATTGGGTGTTACCATTATTTTGATAGGGAGAAGATCCTACTAAAGAGCATCTTTGATTATTTCATGTGTGCAAAGTACAGAGCATCAGGAAGCTGGCAATTTCTGAACTTACCTCATAACAGTTCTGGGAATGAAGAAAATACCCACAAAGTTTATTCAGGGGACACATTGCAGCGAGTGGGGGGGAGTTAAAGGAATATGGCAACAGCTGCTATTTTTCCCTCAACAGGCGACATCCTCACTGACCGAGCAAAGACTGACATTCGTGTCATCACTGTGCATCATTGGCACTCCAGTGGGGTGGGAGAAGGAGCCCTGACACCCTCGCAGAGGGACCTTGCCCTCATTCTTCGAGTCTGAAACGCTGGCAGTCGTTGGAAACAGGACTCAGGTTTGCTTGTTTTGCTTTGACATTGTTTTCCTTTTATCTATGCAGACTCCCCAAGTATCCAAAGCCACCTTCAAAATTGGGAGGCACATGTTCCTGTTCTCAGATCTATCAACTATTCCCTAGATGGCCGGGCGTGATGGCTCATGCCTGTAATCCCAACACTTTAGGAGGCCGAGGCTGAGGTCAGGAGTTCAAGACTAGCCTGACCAAGATGGCAAAACCCCGTCTCTACTAAAAAAAAAAAAAAAAATTAATTAACCAGGTGTGGTGGCATGTGCCTGTAGTCCCAGCTATTCAGGAGGCTGAAGCACAAGAATCACTTGAACCTGGGAGGTAGATGTTGCAGTGAGCTGAGATTGCACCACTGCACTCTACCCTGGGTGATAGAGCAAGACTCTGTCTCATTTGCTAAATGACATTGAAAGTGGAACAGAGCTATCTAGAAAAATATGCTGAGGGGTAACACTGTAACTTTGGGGGCTTTCGTTTTGGTTCTGTCATTAGTGAAATTATAATGGCATCGCTAACTAAGCTAGTTGTGATTAATTTCCCAAGTAAGAAGTTTTAAAACAATCAAGAAATTTCATTACTGCAGTCAAATGCCAATCGATCTAAATTATTTGAGTTGTAAAAGGAAAGAATAATCTATCTTCATAATGCTGTGTGGATCCTCAAAAGTAAAATCAATGGTTTACTTATTTTTAGAGCTAGATATTTCAAACTGGAGCTTTGGTATCAAGAATACAGCATTGAGTTGTTCACTATGAATAGATTTACCACAAAACCGAGCACAGTTTACCTTTTTAAGTTTAAATGTAACCACATTCTTAGAAGTTGAAGACTGCAGAAGGTAAGCATATCTAGTCTTTCCTTAAAAGACAGCCAGAGAGGCATCAGTTAAAATGAACCTCTCTGGTTTCCGAAGAAAGGGTTAATATTTTACTTTGTATTGAAAAAGCTCCTCCCATTGGCTCCAGCCCTCCAGAAGCAGGAGAGGAAAGAGGTACTTTGTTTACTACAGCTGCAAGGGGTCCCAGTGGATGTCATGATTTTGGAAAGTAATTTGAAATTAGTGACAACTTCACAAATAGAAATAACCTTCAAATCTTCTCCAACCAAGAGGATTTGTGAAAGATTATGCCCTGTGGTTATGTGTTTTCACAAGGGAGAGCCTGGGGGGCTGGCGCTTTCTTTGCCACCCCCAACCCCCAACATCCTTCCTCTGGGCCCCTCTGCAGTCTGTCCACCCACCCTGCCCATCCATGAAAGTCAGGACAGGAGCAGCCAGTGGAGTTGAGTCCTCCTTAAAACTTGCTGAGTCTCCTGCATTTACCGCCATCCTCCCACAGCTCCTTGAGTCGGAGCGTCTCCTGGGGCAGCCAGGACTGGCCAGTGATGGCAGCAATGTGCTGGAAATTTGGTGCTTGGTAACCCTCAACTGGCCCATCACCCTGGCCTGTCTCTTGACACTTGCAAGGGGAGCTCTCCTCTCCCTGGCTGTTAGCCTGCAGAGAATGCTACGCAGGGCAGATCTCTAGGGCTGGCTGTTGGGCCCCTCAGGAGTGACACAGCCTGGAAGAGAATGGGAAGAGCCACTCTCTCACTGTCTCAATTGGGAAGCTGAGCGCCTAGGGGCAGCCCACTCAGGACCCAGCAGGTTTGGAGAGAGGACGCAGCCCCTCCCTTGGATCACTTCTGCTGTCAGGAATAACGGGGCCTTTGTGGCTCCTGCAGGAGGACGCTGTGAACCAGGAGACTGTCCGGAGTGACTGGGGACTAGACACGCTTGTATTGGGTTTAACCTCATTTTTCTCAGCAAGCTCGGCATCTCCTTTACTTTTCTTCGTTTAAAGGCATAGGTGCATTGCCGGTTTTTAGAACCAGCATTGTGAAGCGCGCATTGTGAAACAGATTATTTTCTGTTCAGTTTTGCTATGTTGATAGAACACCTTCAGAGCGTGTGGTTTGGGGACCCAGGAAAATCCACAGAAATGTAAAAAACTGCTGCCGTTATAATTGTCCCTGTTTTTTAAAAAAAAAAAAAAAAACAGGGAGAAGCCTGAAGCTGCAGAGGTCAGGGACTCTGCTTCTGGAAAGTGTGGACCAGTGTTCCTGGGAGGAATTTGTGACCTCCTGACCTTTTCTGTGACTTTCGCCACTCAGAATCATCCAGGCCATGTCGCCCTCTGGCTCCCTGATCCGTTTGCTGCCTAGAAGGCTGGAGCACAGGGGACCGCGGGGCGCCGTTGTTCAGGCAGGCCACGTGCTAGAGAACCGAGAGAACACAGCTGTCTCACCTGCTGGGGAGCTTAAATTCTATGGACTTCGAAGTGTTGGAGAAAATGTGAACCATTTATCTGATAAATCAAACTCTTGCTGATTGGGCATTTTGTTCATCAAATTTCAATAGGAGGTGTTTCTTGGTTAATAAGAGAACATCTTCATTTTATAAACAAACAGGACTGATCCCATAGGTGAACAGCTGCTGTAAAATAGGTTTAAACATCAAGATGTACAAATTTCTTGCTCCTCACTGTTCGCATTCTGAAATGCTTTTGAGATAGAACATCAACAATTAGGAAAATGTATTATACCTTTCATCTGAGAATAATATTAATTTTACAAATCATATCATTTAACATGAGCTTTTTAAATGAAGCTGCATTTACTGTGGACATTGGCCATCTCTTTAGGCTGCCAAATGTGTTGTACATGAAAGGGAGGTATTAGGAAACACACTTTAATTATGGTACGCTGGGACCAGGGCTCCTAGGGGAGCCCGCTGTGCATCGCCCCAGCAGACACTCATGCAGCCTCTGAGGAAATGCTTCAAGGGATGAGAAAACAAGGTTTGAAGTGTAGCCCATTTCAATTTTCTTTTTTTATTATTATTATTTTTTAAGAAAAACCTGGCTTAAAAGCAAAAACCTGGCTTTCTGTTAATGCTGAGTGCCAGACCCAGTTCTTAGTCCCAGATCCATGCAGGCATTGAATCCTCTGCCTCACCTTCCAGGATCACCGCCCTGTGCCTCAGCATCTTCCTCAAGCTAGTGTTTGTTCTGTTCCCTCTGCTGTGAGGTAACCTCCAGCCTCTTCCATCTGTCCACACACCTGTTGATGCGCCCCCGGGGACCACGTCTTTCCTGAAACATGAAAAGAGCCCACCCTTCTGACGTGGGCTGCCCGGGGAGCCCAGCGCTCTGTTCCCTTCACACAGCCTGAGCCTGAGTCTCTTTCTTGCAACCTTGTGCTGTGGTGCTGATATCCCGCTGATAAGGATATCCCTCCTAAGGAATACCAACATTCCTGAAGTAAAATGCTAAGCTGCAGTTATTAAAAGAACCATGAAAATACAACCTACTCACGCTAGGTGAGGCGTCAACAAAGACTGTTGTGATTCCAAGACTCGGTGCCGTTGCCATCACCACAGTTGCTATCACGGAACTCTTAACAAGAAATTTAGTGATGCTGCTTTAGAATGTTGCTGCGGGCTCAACAGAAAGCCCCCCAGTTCACACATACATATTTTCTCTTATTTTAAAAATCAAGATAGTTGCCCTCCTCCAGGAATTGGGCCCCTCTTTTCATTCTGAATAATAATATTCTCTTCTCCTGTGGAAATGCTTAAAGAATTAAAAATAGAATAACCATGAGATCCAGCAATCTCACATCGAGATACCTCAAAGACTTGAAAGCAGGGTCTTGAAAAAAGTATGAGTACACCCTTACTCAGAGTAGTGTTACAACAGCCAAAAGGTGGAAGCAGCCCAGTGTCCATCGATGGGTGAATGAGTAAACAAAATGGGGACCATCTATACAGTGGAATAGTATTCAGCCTCCCAAATAAGGAAATCCTGTCACTCGCCGCAACGTGGAGGAGCCTCGAGGACATGATGCTGAGTGAAATAAGCCAGTCCCAAAAGACAAGTGCTATGGCTTTGTACTTAAATGAGGTCGGTAGAGCAGTCAAAATCACAGACACAGAAAGTAGAATGGTAGTTGCTGGGGGCTGGGGAGGGGGGAATGGAGAATTGTTGCTTAATATTAATACCCAGCCAAGGGCAAAAAAAACAATTTCTCAGAAAGCCAACGGAACTAGAAGTCGGACTTTTCCAACAGCTCTGCTGACCGCACCCGGCCAAGCATGAGAATGTTTTTAGGGTGAGCATTCCTTTTCAGAAAACCTCAGACTAGCAGGGCAGGGAGTTGAAGTGATAAAATATCACAGCCTACCTCAAAATAAAGTTGGCTTCAGTCTGTAATATCACTGTGTCACTTTCCCAAAAGATGCTGCCTTGGGGCACACAGTAGCACCCCACTCCGAGGCCAAGGCACTCCTGGGTGGGGAGAGGCTGCCTCCATTCCCCCAACCGCTTCCAGGAGCAGCCAGCATAATGCAGAGATGTGTGGGCCAGAGCGTGAGGTCCAGGGGACTGGCATGAGACGGGGAGGCTGACAGGTGTCCCTCACCCATTCAGGGACAAGAAAGTCTAAGACCAGTGAACAGAAGGACTTTGGTGACTCCCTCATGCCCTGACAGCCTGTAAAAAAATGTCTGAGTGAATTACTCTGGGGAGAGGTCTTTTACTTTCTGAAAATTTTCAAAGGGTCCATGATACCTCCTTTTATTTTTCGAAGGGGAATGCTGACCAGTTCTATAGTCTTCCGTGGCAGTGTAGGATAAGAAGGCAACTGTTTGAATTATAGCAGAAGTGTCCGTAGCTGTAAAGAAGTCCTTTTTCTCTTGGGATGTAGAATCAGTGCATTAACAGGGAAGGAGGCCCTGGGTGCCAGGGGCAGCAGATCCCCTCCTCGGCCGCCCCTGGCGCAAACAGGACCCGCTGGGGAGGCAAAGCCAACGTGGGCTTGGTTATACTGAAGATATGTTGGAGAACAATGGAGCAATCTTTATAAAAGATTGTGAGTCTCTTTTAGAAGAGGCTTTCTCAGTAGTTGACAATATTAGATTTCCTAAGAACACATGAGTATGGCAGATGATGTTATTCAAGCTAGAATTAAGTATAAGTATATTGTATAAATAAGCTAGTATTTTGTTTTTTCCCTTCTTAGTCTGTTGGGTAAACTAGATTATGTCATTCCAATGAAAGTTTTGTTTTCCCTGAATAAGCTATTTAACGAATAAAATCTACCGTGGAAGCTCGGTGAGGAGCCCTTGGATAAAGCCAAACTGGTGTAACAGCTCAGACAGTGATTAAAAGGGAGCTTGGAAATGAATTCGTTTACCTATGTTCCTGGATTAATGCAAACAGCAATCTAATATATGATCTGAATTCAGTTGAATCAAAATGATCTGAACTCCCTCCTCTGAAAACTTATTTCTGACCAAAAACATGAGATTTTTTTTTTTCTTTGGTGAGACAGAATCTCAGAATCTCGCTCTGTCGCCCGGGCTGGAGTGCACTGGCACGATCTCAGCTCACTGCAAGCTCCACCTCCCTGGTTCACCCCATTCTCCTGCCTCAGCCTCCCAAGTAGCTGGGACTACACGTGCCCGCCACCACGCCCGGCTAAATTTTTATTGTATTTTTAGTAGAGACGGGGTTTCACCTTGTTAGCCAGGATGGTCTCAATCTCCTGACCTCGTGATCCACCCGCCTTGGCCTCCCAAAGTGCCGGGATTCCAGGCGTGAGGCACCGCACCCGGCCAAGCATGAGAATGTTTTTAGGGTGGGCATTCCTTTTCAGAAAGCCTCAGACTAGCAGGGCAGGGAGTTGAAGTAAAATACCACAGCCTACCTTAAAATAAAGTTGGCTTCAGTCTGTCATATCACTGTGTCACTTTCCCAGGGCCTCTTCCACTAATAAACCTTTGCCCCCTTTTGTCTGTTCAGGGATAAACAGGCACCATGGACTGGGGGGCCCTGCACACTTTGATTGGGGGAGTCAACAAACACTCCACCAGCATCGGGAAGGTGTGGGTCACGGTCATCTTCATCTTTCGAGTCATGATCCTCGTGGTGGCCGCTCACGAAGTGTGGGGCGACGAGCAGGAGGACTTTGTCTGCAACACACTGCAACCGGGATGCAAAAACGTGTGCTACGACCACTTTTTCCCGGTGTCCCACATCCGGCTGTGGGCCCTCCAGCTGATCTTTGTCTCCACCCCAGCGCTGCTGGTGGCCATGCACGTGGCCTACTACAGGCACGAAACCACCCGCAAGTTCAGGCGAGGAGACAAGAGGAGTGAATTCAAAGACATAGAGGACATTAAAAAGCAGAAGGTTCGGATAGAGGGGTCGCTGTGGTGGACGTACACCAGCAGCATCTTTTTCCGAATCATCTTCGAAGCGGCCTTTATGTATGTGTTTTACTTCCTTTACAATGGGTACCACCTGCCCTGGGTGTTGAAATGTGGGATTGACCCCTGCCCCAACCTTGTTGACTGCTTTATTTCTAGGCCAACGGAGAAGACTGTGTTTACCATTTTTATGATTTCTGCATCTGTGATTTGCATGCTGCTTAACGTGGCAGAGTTGTGCTACCTGCTGCTGAAAGTGTGTTTTAGGAGATCAAAGAGAGCACAGACACAGAGAAATCACCCCAACCATGCCCTAAAGGAGAGTAAGCAGAATGAAATGAATGAGCTGATTTCAGATAGTGGTCAAAATGCAATCACAGGTTTCCCAAGCTAAACATTTCAAGGTAAAATGTGGCTGCGTCATAAGGAGACTTTTGTCTTCTCCAGAAGGCAATACCAACCTGAAAGTTCCTTCTCTAGCCTGAAGAGTTTGTCTTTGTAAATGACTTTCATAATAAATAGACGCTTGAGTTAACTTTTTGTAGGATACTTGTGCCATTCATACACAACGTGATCAAATATGCGGTCCATCTCTGAAAACAAGAGACTGCTTGACAGAGGAGCACTGCAGTCACTTCGACAGGTTCCTTTCAAGTGGACTCTCTGACACAGTGGGCACTTCCTGAAAAGTTATGTAACTGTTGTTGATAAAGAACATTTATCTAGAAATCGATACTTTTATTAGGAAAAGATATTTTTATAGGCTTGGATGCTTTTAGTTCTGACTTTGAATTTATATAAAGTATTTTTATAATGACTGGTCTTCCTTACCTGGAAAAACATGAGATGTTAGTTTTAGAATTACACCACAAGTATCTAAATTTGGAACTTACAAAGGGTCTATCTTGTAAATATTGTTTTGCATTGTCTGTTGGCAAATTTGTGAACTGTCATGATATGCTTAAGGTGGAAAGTTCATTGCACAATTTATTTTTACTGCTTTCTGAAGGTAGATGGAACAATATGGAAGCAGAAGGCTTTTTTAACTCACCTATTTGCCAATCATTGTGAACAACTGAAAGTGAATGTGATTACCTCAATAAAGCTGGGCCCCATTGCTTAAGCCTTCGCACGCCTTGTGGTTTCTGTTGCATCTGGGCAGCTTGCTGCCAACCCTCGTGGGCTGGGTGCTTTTGCTGGGAAGGCGACCAGTTACTGTGGGTGGAGGGGCCTGGGACCTCAACAGGGATTTGTGCATCCTCACTGCGAATGGGCAGAGGCTAAGTTTAGCAGCCTACAGGGCACTCAGCTTGGAGCGGGCCACTTGTACGACACTAGGAATGATGTCCTCAGGGTCAGTTCATCCTGAAAGAGAGGAGGTTAGGGAAGTCTTTTTTGTTTTTTTTTTTTTTTGAGACAGAGTCTCGCTCTGTCGCCCAAGCTGGAGTGCAGTGGCGCGATCTCGGCTCACTGCAAGCTCTGCCTCCCAGGTTTACACCATTCTCCTGCCTCAGCCTCCCGAGTAGCTGGGACTACAGGCGCCGCCACCTCGCCCGGCTAGTTTTTTGTATTTTTTAGTAGAGACGGGGTTTCACCGTGTAGCTCAGGATGGTCTCGATCTCCTGACCTCGTGATCCGCCCGTCTCGGCCTCCCAAAGTGCTGGGATTACAGGTTTGAGCCACCGCGCCCGGCCTAAGCGCTAAGCTTTTAAAGCAAAATCACAATTTCATCATCACACTAAAACAATCTAGTTGGCATTCATAATCCCTGCTTTTCCTGGGATGTTCCTTTCTTTTTATTTTATTTATTTTTATTTTTATTTTTATTTTTTGAGATGGAGCCTCACTCTGTAGCCCAGGCTGGAGTGCAGTGGCACAATCTTGGCTCACTGCAACCTCTGCCTCCCAGGTTCAAGCGATTCTCCTGCCTTAGCCTCCCAAGTGGCTGGGATTACAGGCGTGCACCACCACGCCTGGCTAATTTTTATGCTTTCAGTAGAGATGAGCTTTTACCATGTTGGCCAGGCTGGTCTCCAACTCCTGGCCTCAAGTGATCCTCCCTCCTCGGCCTCCCAAAGTGCTGAGATTACAAGCGTGAGCCACCGCGTCCAGCCCTGTTCCTTTCTTTTTAAATCGCTGGTTGTACAAGTATTGCATGAAGCCCATAGGAAGCAGGGAAGATCGGGGCAAATAACACAGCCTTGGCAACAATCCCAGTACAAATGGAGGAGGCATCTTCTCCCCACCTCTCCCCCAACTGCTGCAGTTGGCCCCTCCATTCCCTTTCGTCTTTTTTAAACAATAAATTTGTGTAAAATGGATATACACAGAACTGCCCATGTCTAAAGGGCCCAATTCGATGGCTTTGGACTTATGGAAACACCCGGGACACCCAGCACCAAAATCAAGGTAATGAAAATACCCATTACCTCCAAAATCAAGGTAATGAAAATACCCATCACCTCCAAAATCAAGGTAATGAAAATACCCATCACCTCCAAAATCAAGGTAATGAAAATACCCATCACCTCCAAAATCAAGGTAATGAAAATACCCATCACCTCCAAAATCAAGGTAATGAAAATACCCATCACCTCCAAAATCAAGGTAATGAAAATACCCATCACCTCCATAGGCTCCTGTGTTGCATTGTTTTTTGTTTTGTTTTTGTTTGTTTGTGGTAAGAACATTTAACATGAGAACTATCCTCTTAAGGTATTCTGAAGTGCACAATACGTATTGTTCACTATGGGCAGGATGCTGTGCAGAAGATCTCTAGAACACACTCTTCTAGCATCACTGAAACTTTACATCCATTGAATAATAATTCCCCACATCCTTAAATCCACACCCCTCCCCAGCCTTGGAAACTGCTGTTGGATTCTTCACTACTCAGAGGTTGACTGTTTTAGACACTCACATCAGTACTATTCAGGAATAGTTCAGGAATATTTACCTTCCTGTGCCTGGCTTATTTCACTTGGCGTAATGTCCTCTGGGCTCATCCATGTTGCCCCAGATGGCAGGATTTTCTTCCTTTTTAAGGTTGAATAATATTCCATTGTATGGATATACCATACTTTCCGTTTTCATGTATCTGTCTAAACTATCATGAGATATCACCTTACATCTGTTAGGACAGCTATTATCAAAAAACAAAACAAAACAGAAACAAAGGATGAGTGTTGGTGAAGCTGTGGGGCAAATGGAGTTCTCATGCACTGTTAGCAGGAATGAAGAAGGGTGCAGCATTATGGAAGGCAGGATGCAGGCTCCTTAAAATATCAAAAGTGAAATGGCCAAATGATCCAGCAATTGCACTTTTGGGTATATGCCCAAAAGAGTTAAAACCAGGATCTCAAAGAAACATTTGCACACCTGTGTTCACTGCAGCACGATTCACAACGGACAAGATACGGAACAACCTTCCTCTCTCTTTCACTTTCAGTCCTTTGTCTTTAGTTTCTTCCTGCTCTTTAACCTCTCTGAAAGTTCCTCCCCTCTTGAGCTACAGCCTGGTCTCTCCATACCCTGCCATCAAGATTCTGAGACTGGCAGCACCTACTTCCTCTTTCCCCACCTATTCCATGACAATGAATCTGGGCCTACCTTCACTACTGAACCGAAGCCATTGTCAGCACCGATGACTCTCCGAACGCCACATCTGATGACTTCTTCTCAGGTGTCTTCTTCCAACAATTCTTGTAAAACTCTTGGGCTGGGTGCGGTGGCTCACACCTTGTAATCCCAGCACTTTGGGAGGCCGAGGTGGGCGGATCACGCGAGACCATCCTGGCTAACACAGTGAAACCCCGTCTCTACTAAAAATACAAAAAATTAGCCAGGCATGGTGGCGGCACCTGTAGTCCCAGCTATTTGGGAGGCTGAGGCAGGAGAATGGCGTGAACCTGGGAAGCAGAGCTTTCAGTGAGCCGAGATTGCGCCACTCACTCCAGCCTGGGCGACAGAGCGAGACTAGCATTATGTGATGTCTCTCTCTGACTCATAATTTTCTTTGCTCTGAAGTCTACATGATATACTTTTTTCCATCCTTTTACTTTTGACTTGCCTATATCATTAAATTTGAAGTGAGTTTCTTATAGACAACACCTAGGTTGATAATGTGTTTTAGTCCATTTTGTTAATCTGTCTTTTAATGGATGTATTTAGACCAATTTAGTTAATGTAATTGTTGAAGTTTTAAGGCTTAGATCTGCCATTTTATTTTTTGTTTTCTTTTTGTTGTGTCTGTATTTTATTTCTGTTTTCTTTTCCTCATCCCTTTCTGTGGTTTGCTTAAATGTTTTTTAGAGTTCTATTTTTATGTATCTATTATTTTTATGTGTATCTTTCTGTAGCATTTTTAGTCATCGCCCTAGGTATTACATTGCATTTACATAACTTATCACAGTCGCCTAATGTCATCACTTTACCAGTTTGAGTGACACAGAGAAATCTTACTTCCCATTATGTCCCTTAATCCTTCTCCATTTATAATTATCTTAGATGTTTCCTCTACATACATTTAGAACCACATCAGTGTTATAATTTTTCTTTCAACAGCTAAATATAATTTAGAAAACACAAAAGAAGAAGGAAAATCTATTGTATTTACCCATATTGTTGCTTACCATGTTCTTTCTGGTGTTCTAAGGTTCCTTCTTTTATCATTTTCTTTCTGAATACAGAACTTCTGTTAGCTATTCTTTTATGATTGGTCTCTTGGTGATAAATTTTTTGCTTTCTTTTATTTGAGAAAGTTTTTATTACCTCCTCACTCATGAAGGATATTTTTGCCTGGAATAGAATTTTGAGTTGACCTGAAAAATACTGTGCCACAGCCTCCATGATTTCTTGCAGTGGTGCAATCTCAGCTCACTGCAACCTCTGCCTCCTGGGCTCAAGCGATCCTCCCACCTCAGCTTTTTGAGCAGCTGGGATTACAGGCGCACCACACCATGACTGGCTAATTTTTTTTTTTTTTTTTTTTGTATTTTTAGTAGAGCCCTGGTTTTGCCTATTGGTCAGGCAGGTCTCAAACTCCTGGCCTCAAGCGATCTACCTGCCTCAGCCTCCCAAAGTGCTGGGATTACAGGCATGAGCCACCTTGCCCAGCCTGGCCTCCATAATTTCCAATGAGAAATTTGAATGGTTTTACCCTATAGGTAATGTTTTTCTCTAGCTACTTTTAAGATTGTTCCCTTGTCTTCAGTTTTCCAAAATTTAATTATGACGTGTCTTGGCATGATTTCTTTGGGTTTATTTTGTTTAGGGTTCACTTCTTCAATCTGTGGATGTAGATCTCTTGCAAAATTTGGGAAGTTTTCAGCCATTATTTTTTCAAGTACTTTTTCTAGTCCTGCCCTCTTTCTCCTCGACTTCTGGGATTCTGATGACACAAATGTCAAAGCTTTTGTTACAGTAACTCAGGTCTCCAGAATTCTGCTCACTTTTTTTTTCAGTCTCTATTCTCTCTGTTGTTTAGATTGAGTAGTTTTATTGTTTTGGTCCACTAATTCTTTCTATTTTAGTTTTTGTATTTTTATTTTAGTTACTGTAGCTTACAGTTCTAGAATTTCTATTCGGTTCTTCTCTATATCATCTATTTCTTCACTAACATTTTGTATTTCTTTGCTGAGGCTTTCTATTTCTGTTTCAAGCATGTTTGTAATTGTTCATTGAAGCCTTTTTATCATGACTGCCGTAAGATCTTTGTCAGATTATTCTAACATCCCTGTCATCTTGGTATTAGTATCCATTGATTGTTTTGTTTATTCAGGTTGAGGTCTTGGTTCTTTGTATGACAAGGGATTTTCAGTTGAAACCTGGACACTCTGGCCGGGTGTGATGGCTCACGTCTGTAATCCCAGAACTTTGGGAGGCTGAGGCAGGTGGATTGCCTGAAGTCAGGAGTTTGAGACCAGCCTGGCCAACATGGTGAAACCCCATCTTTACTTAAAAAAAAAATACAAAAATCAGCAGGGGAGCGACTCAATAGGCTGAGGAGGGAGAATTGCTTGAACCCAGGAGGCGGAGGTTGCAGTGAGTCGAGATCATGCCACTGCGCTCCAGCCTGGGCAACAACAGTGAAATTCTGCCTCAAAAACAACAACAACAAAAACCTGGATACTCTGGGTGTTATGTCAAAGGACTCTGGGTCTCCTTTAAAGTCTCTGTTTTAACTGGCTTTCTCTATCATCCCTCCAGAAGGGAATGGGTGCCACCTCATGCTGTCAGGTGGAGGTAGAAGTCCAGGTTTTCCATTTGGCCTCCATTGACACCCAAGGTGAGGAGAGGCTCCTTGCAGGGCAGGGTTGACAGTTCCAGCGCTCAGTGTAATCTCCACCAGCACCATGGTTGGGGGTGGCCTCGTTTCTGGTAGGCAGTGATGAAAGTCCTGACTCTCCACTAGACCTTCTTTGACACCACCTGGAGGAGAGGTAGTGGTGCCTCATTACCACTAGGTGGGATGGGCACCAGACTCCCAACATGGCCACCACTAACATCATGTGGCAGGAGGGTCTTGTTACCTGCTGGGACAAAAGTCCAAGTTCCCTACTTTGCTTTCTCTGACACTGTCCCAGTGGGGATGCTGAGGCATCCTGTTACAGCCTTGCTAGGGCAGAAGCCTGGGCCACCTGTTTGGCCTTTGCTGGCATGGGTGAGTGGTAGGAGGGACATAGTTTTTTCTGGGATATTTGGCTGAAGTAGATTGGTTATTGTCTAAAAAAAAATTTTTTTTTTTTTTGAGATAGAGTCTTGCTTTGTCGCCAAGCTGGAGTGCAATGGCGCGATCTCGGCTTACTGCAACCTCTGCCTCCCGGATTCAAGCGATTCTCCTGCCTCAGCCTCCTGAGAAGCTGGGACTGCAGGCGCACACCACCATGCCCAGCTAATTTTTTGTATTTTAGTAGAGACGGGGTTTCACCATGTTGGCCAGGATGGTCTCGATCTCCTGACCTCGTGATTCACCCGCCTCGGCCTCCCAAAGTGCTGGGATTACAGGCGTGAGCCAGTGCACCGGGCCTAAAATTTTCATGTCTTTCTAGGCTTCCCCTTTACTGACCCTATGACTGGAGACGGAAGGCTTTTCCTGGCTTGTCTTTGAGTTTGTTTTGTTTTTGTTGACATTCACCTGTGTTTTGGGTCACTGGCTCCCAACCCTTCCAACCACATCCCAGCCTTAGTCTCCCAGTTAATTTCTCAGTCTGAGAGTGATGGGGAGTCTCCGTGCTCCCCATTTTCAACCTTCCCAAGGGCACTTGCTGTTCATTTTCTTATCCTCACCTCTGGGCATTGCACAAGTTCTCTTCTACCTGGAATGGCCTACTGCCTGTCCCCTCCTCCACCCTGTCCTTCTAGACCAGCTCAAAGTCTTCTTCTTGAGGATTCTCCTGCCTCCCCCCAGGCAGCATCATCCCTCCTGACCCTCCTCCCCAGGGTGCTCTGAGGGTGTTTTTGCTTTGCTAACTTCTCTCTGCTTCTCCACCAGGGCAGGGGCTCCTGGACAGAGAAGAGCTGATCTCATTCCCTATGCTCCTGACTCAACGTGATCCTTCACATACTGAGCCCCAATAAGTGGATGTTGAACTAATCAGCATCTGAAATACCAATCCTTTTTCTCCTGACTTTGTGGCATGGCTGCTGGGAAGGGAAGAAGGCTCATTGGCTTCCTTATTGTGAGGGACCTGCCGGTAGCTTTTTGAAGGCCTGTGAATAACCTCCCTATGCACCAGAACTGCTGTTGCCATGGTTTCTCCCACCCATGAGGAGTACTTAGGTGAATGCTGATGGAAGAACACAGCAGGCTGGCCAAGGCCTTTTCAGGCCATTTTAATAGGGAAAAAGTTGGTGAAGTAACAGAAGACCTTGAAACCATTCAGATGGCAGAGTGCAGTGGGAAAATCTCACCAAGATGAGGAATTAAATTAACTGTGAAACTACAGCCAAGAATCTCTTTAAAGATAATACTGCAGACAGCAGAGACTCTATCATTAATCAGCCTCAGAAATGTGAAGGTACTTGTCAATCTAAATTATTTCTAGGTATGATTGATTTCTAACTTTTTCCTAACCTAAATTTTAAGTTTATAGATTCAGGATTAATGTAGCATTTTAAATTGTGGTTAGCAGTAAGCTGTAAATAATTATTTCTTTGTATACCATTTACTTTTTATTCATCTTATTAACTTAGACATTAGTTTTCTATTTAAAATATATTAATACAACATGAAACAGTCTCTTCCGACTGGTAGCCAGTATCTATTCAACTCTTCAATGTTCACTAAAGAGAAGGCATAAATCCAGAGGGAAATTGACTGTTTCTGGCTGAACTTCAGCCATTAAGAGAGACCTATGAGTGGTCTTCTAGACTCTGCTCATGAAGGGGTCTGCCTGGCACTTGTCAAAAACTATTTAGGTTCAGAATTAATATCAGAGAGAGGCTCTTGGCTGAAAGTGTGCCACAGGCGCTAACCTCCTTAAGAGACATGTGGGATTTAAAATTTAACACTTCATGTTTCCTCCCCATACACCACATTTCTATGTGCTGAAGACGGACACCCTTCAGTTGGAGCTCATGTTAATGGGATCAAGATCCTAAGTTTCCCCAGAAGTACATTCGCCAAAATAGTGCTGTCCTAATCAGTTCAGGCCTCTATAAGAGAATACTATAGCCTGGGGGGCTTATAAACCACAGAAATTTATTTTTCACCGTTCTGGAGGCTGAGAGTCCAAAATCAGACATCACCAGATTTGGTGTCTGGTGAGGGCTGCCTCCTAGTTCACAGACACCGCCTTCTCACCGTGCTCTCCTGTGGCTAAAGGGGCAAGGGAGCTCTCTGGGATCTCGTTCACAAGGGCACTAATTCTATTCCCCTTAATCACCTCCGCCAGACCCCACCTCCTAATTGGGAGTTAGGATTTCAACACAGGAATTTCAGGGGGGATACAAACATTCAATCCATAAGAAGTGCTAAGTCCAGTTATAAGATCACAAGAACCAAATAATTACAGACTATAACCCATGGCTTTCCAAATCTACTGGATCAGAACCTCTGGCCGCACAACCCAGAAATCTGTGTTTTTAACAAGCTTAGGAGTTGATTTTTTTTTAATTTTTATTTATTTTATTTATTTATTTTTATTTTGAGACAGAGTTTCACTCTTGTTCCACAGGCTGGAGTGCAATGGCACAACCTTGGCTCACCACAACTTCTGCCTCCCGGGTTCGAGCGATTTTCCTGCCTCAGCCCCCAGAGTAGCTGGGATTACAGGCGCCCAACACCGCACCCCGCTAACTTTTTATATTTTTGGTCGAGAAGGGGTTTCACCATCTTGGCCAGGCTGGTCTCGAACTCCTGACCTCTGATGATCCACCTGCCTTGGCCTCCCAAACTGCTGGGATTAAAGGCATGAGCCACCACGCCCAACCAAGAGTTGATTTTTAATCAGTCAGCCTTATTCCACTTGAAAACAGTGTGTATTATGCAGTTGCTAAACTTGGTGTTCTGTAAATGTAAGTGAGATCAAATTAGCTGACAGTATTCCTTAGATCTTCTAGATCCTTACTGATTTTTATTATATACATGTTCTGTCAATTACTCAGTTATTATAACTATGAATATGGATTTATCATTTTTCCCTTAGTGTTCTTAATTTTCCTTCATGTAATTTGGATCTCTGTTACTTAGGGAATACACATTTAAGATTGATGTCTTCTTTTTTTCTTTTTTTGAGATGGAGTTTTGCCCTGTTGCCCAGACTGGAGTGCAATGGCATGATCTCAGCTCACTGCAACCTCTGCCTCCCAGGTTCAAATGATTCTGCCTGCCTCAGCCTCCCAAGTAGCTGGGATTACTGGCACCCACCACCAGGCCCAGCTAATTTTTTGTGTTTTTAGTAGAGACGGGGTTTTGCCATATTGGCCAGGCTGGTCTCGAACTCCTGACCTCAGGTGATCTGCCCGCCTCAGTCTCCCAAAGTGCTGGGATTACCGGTGTGAGCCACTGCGCCTGGCCAAGATTGATGTCCTCTTGATGAAAAGACCCTTTTACCGTTTGAAATGTCTTTTTAACTCTGGTAGTTTCCTTGCTTTGAAGTATATTCTGTGCAGTAAAGCCACCCCGGCTTCCCTATGATTTAAGTTTGCATTGTATATGTACATTTTCCCATGCTTTTGTTTTCAATATGTAGTGAATCTGCTTCTATTAACTGTTTTTTTTCCTCCTGATATGGATCTCATTTTCCTATTTCCTCACGTCTTGTAAATTTTACTAAATGTTAGACATTGCATACAAAAGACTATCCAGGAGTGTTTTGTTTTTGTTTTTTCTAGTGAGTGCAAGTCCTTTTCTCTCTGCCAGCTGGCTGGAATGAGAATCTGATCAGATTTCATCAAGAGTCAGGTTGAGCTGAGACTGAGCGGTAGTGTTCACTAAATTGAGTGCACCACTAATATCTAATGGAAACAAGGACGTTTTACTTTGCTTTTCAGCCTAAGCTGAATTTCCTATGCCACCACTGTATACTGGCTGGTTTCTTTGGTTTTCCTAGTGTGTGAGCTGGAAGCAGGTTGAGACATAGATTTCATATCATTTTGGCTTCCCTTGCATCTAACATGGCTCCACAATTCAAGCACTATGAAATTGTTTAACTGTTTTCCAGTCTTGCCTCCACGGCCCCTTTTGCAGTAAAATCACGGATGGGGGTGACGTTGAGCCAAACTATTTTTGCATTTGGAGTACTTCTAAATTCCAATCCAGCTCCAAATCTTTTGGCAGATTTTTCTTAAAGGTACAAAGTCTCTTCACTGATAGAGGCCTGCTTCTCCACCTTCCCACATAGAAATCAGGTACTTTCCCTCAAGTATGAAAGAAGCTGTGGACCCTCTGCTCACCATCACGCCCAGTAATTTAGCTCATCAAAGCTTACCCTCTCCGCTGTTCTTTGGTAGTTGCCACAAAAAGGTATGATTTTTATTTTATCAGGGTTTTTTGTTATTGTTATCATATGAATAATGGTATTTTGCATTCTATATTTTAATTGGAAGCAGAAGTCATATTGTTGTTTGTAACAGCAAATTATTAGAGATAATCCAAACACCCATCAAAAAAGGGTTTTTAATTCAATGATTACATAATCATATGAAGGAATACTATGAAACTGTGTGAAAGAGTGGAGAACTTCGTTCACTTATATAAAAAGATCCCATGATACATTAAGAAAAGCAAAGTGTAGAATAGTATGTAAAATATTCTATCTCATGTGCATGAGGGGGAATAAAAGCCATCAATATTCATGTAGATTCAATTCACATATAGATTCATATCACATTCCTATAGAGAGATTCTGAAAAAAAAAAAGAAATTAGTAAAAGTTGTTACTTCATTGTAGTTTTTAAAGTTTTTTGAGTCTTAAGACTCACTTTCCACTTCTGTAGAATGGAATTCAAAATCCTTTCTTTATAGAGCTATGTAACAAAATAAAGCATTTGGCACACTTCAGGACAGCAATTTGTGGATTAGTGATTAACACAGTCACCTTTGCACCAGATTATACCCCGAGATTCCTTCATTTCTGTTTATGTTGCTTTGTGTGTCAGTTATGCAGTCTAACTCAGTTGTTCAACTGTGTTATTGAATACTCTATTTTTAACTCTGGCAGTTTCCTTGTTTTGAAGTATATTTTGTGCAGTAAAGCCACCCAGCTGCAACACTCTGTTTTTCCTTTGGTACAGGAGTCTCCTTCTTATCCACTGTTTCACTTTTTGTGGTTCCAGTTACCTGTAGTCAACCACAGTTGGAAAATACGATAGCATTTTGAGAGAGAGACTACATCCACAAAAATCATATTACAATATACTGTTATACAATACATTGTTATAGGTGTTCCTTCTTATTATTATTTATTGTTAATATCTTACTATTAAGTTTTATGGTAGGTTTGTATGTATAGGAAAAAACAGAGTATATAGAGGGTTCAGTGCCATCTGAGGTTTCAGGCACCCACTGGGGGCCTTGGAATGGGGAACTACCATAAATTGGAAGCAGAGGCTGTGTCTTTCTAAAGCTCAGCCACCTAATTACCTACATGGAATATCACGTAGCCTGTAAGAGTAAGGGAATGTTTCCCATCAGATGGTGACTGAAATGACCAATGCCATCTTCAGCCATGAAAGCTATGTGTACTAGAGCCCCGTAGCACTAATAGCAATAGCCTAGTAAGCTAAACTCCCCACCATCACTGATTCATTTCAAAGCCAATAAAGAGACGATATAAACCATTATGTTGATTGCCTCCTCTTTTCCAAAGCATAATTGTTCAATGCATATGTTTGACATTAAAAGTCTCTATCTGGTTCCTTAAATATGGAACCCATTAAAATGACTGATCCATGATTTCTGAACATACTACATATCAAAGTTTTATTCCTATCCTTTTTTAGACAAATAATTATATTAAGTTAGTAAAAGACCTAACTAAATGTTGCTATTGCTTCTCAGACCACAAAGAGGAGCCCTGGGGACGTCCTTTTCCAAACTGAAATGATGGTCCTAAGCAGCCCCTCCACAAATAAATCTCACCAACCTGGGGTTTCTGGGATCAGTGGACTGTGAACTTAAAGCACAGCAGAGCTGGAGCTGCTCTTCAAGCCCTGCTGTCTCTCCTCTTAGTAACAACCCCATTTCACATGAGGTGACAGTGGTGTCTTTTGTTGCCCTGGAAATGGAATACAACAGGGGCTTTCCAACTTTTCTGTGGCAGAGACCTACAGACCGAAGTACATTTAACACCGGATCCAGGACACACATCAGTCTGAAAGCACACACATGACCCAAATGTTTCCTAAAGCATTACTTACCCTTGCTAATAGCAACACATTCTCATATTCTTTTATACTTCATTTAATTTCATTTAAAAAAGAAAAAGATAGGAAAGAAATCTATTTCTCAGCCCACTAATAAGGTCAGGCACAGCAACACTAGACTAGAAGAAAAGTTTACCTACCGATTTTTCTCCCACCTCCTGAGTGCGCACAGCTTTCCAACAAGTGTCAGTGCCGTCTACTGTGCGCTCTGGGTACTGCAATAGCCTTTTTTTTTTTTTTTTTTTTTTTTCAGAATGAGACTAAATCAGAGAACACAAAGAACTTCTTTCCCCACAGTGGAGATGGCTCTGGAAGCGTTTAAGGAATGGCTTAGATGAGTGGCTAACACATTATCCCAGTTCTGAATTCTAAGACCACAGACTCCATGTCCAATCCCCAAAGAGAGGCTTTGCAAGCTACAGAATCCCCTCTGACTGGGGCCTCAGGAGCTAAACTGACCACCTAATTGGTTCTAGAAAGTGAAACGTTTTCATTTGAAACATTCAAATGAGCATTTTGTGAAAAGCTGCTGTCGTCCATCAAATACAGCACAGCACAGCCAGGGAGTCGTCACTCTACTGTCCCTGTCAATCTACATCTGTAATTTTTTTGCTACAGCAGCTCATGAGTGTTGACTCTATTCTAACTTGTTCCAGAAGCCCTTCAAGATGATAGCACAATATTTTTCTAGCCAGAGCTAGAATGTAGAGTTCTTTTTTGCTTCCTTGTGAATGATCTAGAATTTCCATGTTGACAAGCCACCATAATTTACAGAATTTACTTTTTATATTCAATAGAAGTAAAAAAAAAAAATTTACCTATTTAGGGAGTTATAGCTCAGGATTCATTTCTGACAAAAATGTGCTTTTTGACACAGATACAGTTGGAAATATCTTTGTAATTTCTCCACAGTCTACCTAGATAATCATAAAATAACTGCATGGATATATTTGTGAGTAAGAGCATGTGTCCATTCAGGAAAACCAAGGAGATCAACTAATTCTACCATTGCCTTGAAATGGAGACACATCCAGCAGTTTGAATTTCCCCCAAAAGATTGTACGTGTGAAAAATAAGAATAGAATGAGGAAAATTTAAAAGCCGATAATAATTTCAGTCAGAACCTGGCAATTAGAATTTTATGAGATGTCTTTAATTTGGAAGCAAAGAACAATTAAATTATTGAAGGCTGGAATTTTTTTTTAACTCTTTGAATGGAACAACTGATTTTCCCTAGAAGATTTGACTTTAACAATTTTCAGAAAACATAAGTCAGGGTGTGGTTCAATTACACAGAGAGAAATTGTAGTGAAATCGTGTTCCCTGTAATAATTATCCACAAAGGATCACAGTGGAGCCACTCCTGTATTACAATTACAATATCGTATGTAAGTTATTAATTAACCAGAGATGCCAGGGGCTTGTCAGTTTCCAACTGCTATTTTGAGGAGAGCTAAAGTTTCTCTTTTTGCCAGTTATTAATATTATTAATATTTCAACAGCAAGGCAAGAAAAGGGAATGCGGTCCATTAACTAATGACTCTTGAAGAGAGTCAGTGAATCCAGCTTGCCCTAAAACTGCCAAGTGGTAGGACAGTCTCTTCACGTCTTGCATCATTTTCTGCCATCACCTACGTGTGATTCGTGAGTCGGAAATTCAACCGAGACATGTTTAATGTATATTTAGAGCACCCTTCCCAGCAGGAATTCGCGGGGCCGTTCCATCAGGCAGTTGGCAAGCAGTCACTTGAAATACTAAGAAATATGATTTGTCTCACACTGATTTATTGCACAATAGCAATTTCTTTCTTTTTGGTTCATTTATAAAACAACTGTCAAAATGCCAAATAGCTTTAAACATTAGCATTTTCACCTTATAACCTTACAAGTGCATCACTTTAAACATCTGCATAAAAGTTCAGCTCGATGATAATCGCCTGGGATTTACCTGCATGGTACTAAGCGTAGATGTAAAAATATTACTGATAGGTATCTCTGGCACTCTGAAGTGACAAAGTGTAGCCTTCACAGATCCTTGTCAGTTAATCATCAATAGTTACCTGGTAAGTGCCCACTTGCCATCATTCAAGATCAATCAGGCAAACCCACAGTGAGTTTTCCATCAAAAACACCTTCTCTATCTGGTCCGTCCCTGCAGGTCAATGAGACAAAGTTGTGTGCTGCAGGCAGCAGGACTGTCCTAAGCTCCCTGTGTTCTCACCACGGGGCTGGGTGGCTGGGGTGGAGGAACATAGGATTGGGCTTCACCTTCTCTAGGGACTGGTACATTAAGAGATGAAGACATAAAAGGTGAGAAAATCATGGTTTATTTCCAATGTTTCCATTTCTGTTAAAAGTAATGCTTTCAACAGAAAAAAAAATGCAGCAATGTAAGTGTGTAATTTACAAAATAATTTCAGGATTTGTTTAATCATTAATTTGTGGTGTGATCTGTTAATTGGATCTATGTCTAAGCTCATTTGTAAATGACTTCAAATATCCAAGCCTTCCCTTGCCCTCTTCCCACCTCACCTCTCCTCCTTCTCCTCCCCTACACTGGTACGTGCATATAATGTCCTGCCCTAGAGAAGTCCTCAGCCTGGTTGGGAAGAAAACACCAACTCACAGGAAAATAACAGAAACCATACAGAACAGAATAAAAGCAAGCACGGATTTGTAAGTGAAGACTTAAGTGCTGTAGGACTTCTAGCTACAAATCCTGAAAACACGGAGTAGCTGTGATAATACGACTAGACAACATCACACAGTAATTGTGCACATAAGGAGAACTAAATCAAAGAAAACAAGGAAAACAAAGTTGAGCCTGTAATCGTGATACAGACAATAAAATCTCAGGTGACATTTTTCAATGGGGGAAAGTCAGTCAACTTCCAATCTCCAAACCATCTTTACTAGCGAGCTTCCCACAATAGTTCTAGAGCCTTCCTTCATTCCAACCAACCAGGACTCTAACAGATTCATAAACAGCATAGCTTCTGAGAAATTAAAGGGAGAACCCACCAACTGGCACCCCACTCCACCCCACCCCAAGTCACCTCTGGCTCAACCAAGATGTGCTCAGGCCGAGAAAGCTGCCCCACCCCGCAGGCTTTGCCTGTCATTTTTAACAAGCCGACTCAGCACATCTCTCAGATGGGCCATGCAAGGCTTTTTGGCAGTTCTTGGTGCTTGGCCGCTTCATGAGCAGACACTCCCTCTTAGACTAAGACCTGGAGCTGGAAAGTAGGTGGTAAGCCGCGATCCAAAACTCCACGCTCATCCCTGCAGAAACTGCCCAGGTCGGCCCATGGCCACGGGGCGCCAGTTTTTCAAGGAAAAGTCAATGCTAATAATGGTGGCAATCACAGGAAATCCACTCTGAGGCCAGATCTGACGTGTCGGGATTAATCACCATTTCCACTTAACTTCGAATTGACCCGGGTAAAAACGTGAGCGCGAGGGGACCAGGCTGCACCTCTGACCTGGCTCCCCTCTGCAAAAATCGCGAAGTGGGTGCCCGAGGTGGGGCGGGGGTGGGGGGAGACGTCCCTGGGGGTCCCCACCCGGCCTGCTCTGCACATCTTAGCTCCTCATCCGCTCGCGCTGTGCAAATCTGTCTTCGGTCATTTGTATCTCAAGACATCAAACTCCCCAACCAAATGCAAACACTGAGACCTCATAATGTGAGACAAAGCTCCGCGGTCTCCAGAAAGCCCCCAGCAGGTGCGCAGGGCAGAGCCAGCCGCCCCGCGGTCCTCCGCAGAATCCCATCGGCGTCCCCCTTTCGTGCTGCGCGCATCGGGCAGGAAGGGGCTTGGGAGATTTCACCTGCCCTCTTTCCTCTCTGAAAACTCCGGGCCTCCTCACCCCAAACCGAGGCACCGCCTTGCAGTTCCCTAGTTGTGAAAAGAGGAGGAAGCTCCTCCGCAGATGGCGGGACCCCCCTGCCGGCCACGGCAAAGGCGAGGCTTGTCGCCCCCACCGCCCCCAACCTTAGTCCCTGACACATCGTTGAAAGTAATCGAATCAAATCGGAAATTCGAGAAGGCGTTCGTTCGGGTTGGTGAGGTTTTGAGGGGAGAAAGCCGCGGGGACTTCGCCAGCGCCGGCGCCCCCTCCCCGGTCACCCCATTCCAGAGGGCACCGCCCCGCGACCCAGCCCAGACCCCCTGCGAGAGCCTCGCGGGCCCGCGCAGCCCCCGCGACCCGGACAGGTCTTCAGTCCTTGGACGAACGCCTGTTTCTCCAACAATAAAACATGAAAGAAGCGCTTTGAATGCCCAGTCCTCGCGCACCAGGCGGAGTAGAGAGGAACGACCGCAGCCAGCCCCGAACCCCGCCCACCGCACAGCGCCGGAGCCAGGGCCTGGGGCGCCGCT
>NW_012116466.1:999924-1015128 GCF_000951035.1 Colobus angolensis palliatus
GCCTGTAGTCCCAGCTACTCGGGAGGCTGAGGCAGGAGAATGGCCTAAACCCGGGAGGCGGAGCTTGCAGTGAGCTGAGATCCGGCCACTGCACTCCAGCCCCAGGTGACAGAGCCAGACTCCATCTCAAAAAAAAAGAAAATTGAAAACAACTTCATCCTGCTTCTGAGACCCTCTTAACCCGTGACCCCCTAGCCCATGAGTAAATTAATTCGTATATTAAAATGTACTCCCCTTCCTGAAAAAGGATCTTTAAAACAGGTAGCTTCCGCTCAAACTTCATAAATAACAATATACGGTTTCTTGGAACTGTATTTTTCTCAGCCGATGGTAACTGGATGGGTCTGTGGAAGGGTATATGACCTGGGTTTGGCAGGTGGAAGAGGGCAGAAGATAAACCCCTCCTCCTGCAGCCCCGTATTCTTGGCCAGGTGTAAACCAGGAGAGAGTTTACCTCGGGCAGTATCCTGTTTTCCACTCAATGAGGGCCAATGAAGAATGCCTAATTCCGTAAGATGCTTTTGTTAAAACCGGAATGTTGCTGCCCTCAGTGGTTCTGCTGTCGGGACGGTACTGGCCTGAGCCATAGGTGCTTCAGCAGGACAACCAGCTCACCTAAGGGCTTCCCAGTCTGGATTTCAATGGGTCAGTGCTGAGTCTGGGCTAAAAGATTGTTTTTTCCAATGATGTTTGTCTTTCCCAAGCTCAGTGGGGCTAACTGTTTCACTGGCCTGTGTCAATCCGATGTAACTTTCTTGGCCACCTCTCTCCTGTCGCCTCTGACCAAGGTGACACTACATGGTTTCGGCCTGACCTTGGTGCACCATGGCAGTGACTCTGGGTGATGAAAGACATTCGCTACGAACCTGCTTCCAGAGTCCGTCAGAAAACAGGATGCAACTTGCCTAAAATGCAGAGAGGAGGATGCTTTTAAGTAAAAGGAGGAGGAGGGTTCACTGCCAGCTCTGAAGGGTGGAAAAGAGATGATTCATCCGGATTGTGGAGAGGGTGGAATCTTGTTTAGGAGCGGGTTAGTTGTGGCAGGCAGGGTGTAACTATGAATCAGTGAAGATAGTTCACATCCTGGGATGAAAAGAAGGCCACAGGCTCACGGCAGGTTATCCATGGGCCTGTCCACATCCACTTGCAGTAAGGAGTGTGGGACTCCCCCAGGCTTCAGCACTGAACTGCAGTGCAGTGACGTCGCTTAGTCGGCCAGTAACTGGGGGAGTTGAATTTTCTGTCCCTTTTAAATAATGTGTCTTTTAAGAAACACTTTGAAATTAAAACCACAGCCCACAATTATAATGCACTGTTGCAGCACTTGTCAAAACAGATATGCTTACTGAGCGGTCAGTGCCAGCCTGACAGTGAGGCCACCAAGCCATCCACAAAACCTACATGAAAGTCTATGCTCACAGTGGCTTTCCTCCATGAAGAAGGGATTCCTAACTTCTTCCTCTCCTGTAGAAGGAAGCAAGGTGCTTTGTAAAATTTTAACTCGGGGTGCCTCAAATGTAAACTTAACCACTGGTAACAACAGTTTCACTGCTACATGCCAAGTCTGTGAAAATTAATTCAAGACGTTAAGGAAAGTGGCTCAGCAGAGAGACTAGATAGAAGAGCTATAAGTTACATCTTATCCTCACAGTTCTCCTGTACTTGGCCTCTCAGCCTTTGAGCAAGGTTGACCCAAGCTAGTATCAGCCCCACTGGTACAGCCAAAACTTGAGACTGCAAATCAATGCAGCTGCTGAACGCTGAGTAACTTGTGCAGAGTCAGGAGGACCCAAGGAAGCTCTGCAGAGGATGCAGGGGTCTGGTCAGAACCCATGAGTGCCTTTCAGCTAACAAGTACTTTGTGACACTCCCTGACACAGCAAATTTTTATGATGTGTTTAAAGACTGGGCGAATTACTCAGGTGAACAAGCTCCTGTTTATCAGAGAATGCCTAAAAACATGTTCGAGAGGGTTTGGGAACTCTACATTCAATCCTATGACAAACTAAGTTGGTTCTGTCTTCACCTGTTTTGGTGAGGTTGCATAAGAGTTGGTGTTTGCCCAGGAAGAGATTTAAGCATGCTTGCTTACCTGGACCCGGAGAAGTCTCCCTGTTCTGTCCTAACTAGTGATGCCTGTGTTGTGTGCATTCGTCTTTTCCAGAGCAAACCGCCCGGAGTAGAAGATGGATTGGGGCACGCTGCAGACGATCCTGGGGGGCGTGAACAAACACTCCACCAGCATCGGAAAGATCTGGCTCACCGTCCTCTTCATTTTTCGCATTATGATCCTCGTTGTGGCTGCAAAGGAGGTGTGGGGAGATGAGCAGGCCGACTTTGTCTGCAACACCCTGCAGCCCGGCTGCAAGAACGTGTGCTACGATCACTACTTCCCCATCTCCCACATCCGGCTGTGGGCCCTGCAGCTGATCTTTGTGTCCACGCCGGCGCTCCTGGTGGCCATGCACGTGGCCTACCGGAGACATGAGAAGAAGAGGAAGTTCATCAAGGGGGAGATAAAGAGTGAATTTAAGGACATCGAGGAGATCAAAACCCAGAAGGTCCGCATCGAAGGCTCCCTGTGGTGGACCTACACAAGCAGCATCTTCTTCCGGGTCGTCTTCGAGGCCGCCTTCATGTACGTCTTCTACGTCATGTACGATGGCTTCTCCATGCAGCGGCTGGTGAAGTGCAACGCCTGGCCTTGTCCCAACACTGTCGACTGCTTTGTGTCGCGGCCCACGGAGAAGACTGTCTTCACGGTGTTCATGATTGCGGTGTCTGGAATTTGCATCCTGCTGAATGTCACTGAATTGTGTTATTTGCTAATTAGATATTGTTCTGGGAAGTCAAAAAAGCCAGTGTAATGCATTTCCCAGTTGTTAGATTAAAAAATAGACAGCATGAGAGGGATGAGGCAACCTGTGCTCAGCTGTCAATGCCCAGTCGCCAGCATTTCCCAGCACAAAGATTCTGATCTTAAACGCAACCATTTGAAACCCCCGCAGGCCTCACGTGAAACTCCAGATGGCACAATGGAGCTCTGCTCTCCTAAAGCCTCAAAACAAAGGCCTAATTCTATGCCTGTCTTAATTTTCACTTAAGTTAGTTCCACTGAGACCCCGGACCGCTAGGGGTTATTGGTGTAAGGTACTTTCATATTTTAAACAGAGGATATCGGCATTTGTTTTTCTTTCTCTGAGGACAAGAGAGAAAGGCCAGGCTCCACAGAGGACACAGAGAAGGTTTGGGTGTCCTCATGGGGTTCCTTTTGCCAGTTTCCCCCACATTAAAGGTGAACATTGGTTCTTTTATTTGCTTTGGAAGTTTTTTTGGTTTTTTTTTTTGGTTTTTTGTTTTTTTTTTTTTGAGACAGAGTCTCGCTCTGTCACCGGGGCTGGAGTGCAGTGGCCGGATCTCAGCTCACTGCAAGCTCCGCCTCCCGGGTTCACGCCATTCTCCTGCCTCAGCCTCCTGAGTAGCTGGGACTACAGGCGCCCGCCACCTCGCCCGGCTAGATTTTTGTATTTTTTAGTAGAGACGGGGTTTCACAGTGTTAGTTTAGCCAGGATGGTCTCGATCTCCTGACCTCGTGATCTGCCCGTCTCGGCCTCCCAAAGTGCTGGGATTACAGGCTTGAGCCACCGCGCCCGGCTGCTTTGGAAGTTTTAATCTCTAACAGTGGACAAAGTTACCAGTGCCTTAAACTCTGTTACACTTTTTGTAAGTGAAAACTTTTTAGTATGATAGATTATTTTGATGTAAAGATGTTCTGGATACCATTATTTGTTCCCCCTGTTTCAGAGACTCAGATTGTGATATGTAAATGGTATGTCATTATCTACTATGATTTAATTTGAAATATGGCCTTTTGGTTATGAATACTTCGCAGTGCAGCTGAGAGGCTGTCTGTTGCATTCACTGTGGTCGTAGCACCTAACAACATTGCAGCCTCAATCGAGTGAGACAGACTAGAAGTTCTTAGTGATGGCTTATGATAGCAAATGGCCTCATGTCAAATATTTAGATGTAATTTTGTGTAAGAAACACAGACTGGATGTACCACCAACTACTACTTGTAATGACAGACCTGTCCAACACATCTCCCTTTTCCATGACTGTGGTGAATGGCAGCCAGCATCAGAAGGAACGCTGATTTAAAAGGGTCGCTTGGGAATTTTATTGACACAGTACCATTTAATGGGGAGGACAAAATGGGGCAGGGGAGGGAGGAGTTTCTGTTGTTAAACAGATTTGGAAAGACTGGACTCTAAACTCTGTTGATTAAAGATGAGCTGTGTCTACTTGAAAAGTTTGTTTGCTTACCCCTTCAGCCTCCGATTTTTTAAGTGAAAATATAACTAGTAACGTGAAAAAAATAGAAGCTAAGGTTTAGATAAATATTGAGCAGATTTATAGGAAGATTGAACCTGAATATTGCCATTATGCTTGACATGGTTTCCAAAAAATGGTACTCCACATACTTCAGTGAGGGTAAGTATTTTCCTGTTGTCAAGAATAGCATTGTAAAAGCATTTTGTAATAATAAAGAATAGCTTTAATGATATGCTTGTAACTAAAATAATTTTGTAATGTATCAAATACATTTAAAACATTAAAATATAATCTCTATAATAATTTAAAATCTAATACAGTTTTAATAGAACAGCAAATTTTAATTTCATCTATCACTATTTTTATATAAGTACATTAATGTTTTATATTTCATCACACAAATGGGTAAGTTGCCAGGGTGTCTGCCCCCATTCTGCCTCAGTTACGGAAAAGCTTCTGTCACCAGAAAGATTGGAGGGGAAGGAAGGGAGGCAGATGATTTCTACCCAACCCTATGCCCACCGCTACTGGGTTTTTGAGGCATATCAGTCTACGGAAAATGTGGCATGTGGACTGAAAACATACCTTGGGGAACGTTGAGTTGGGTGGATGTGACCCATTTAGCTCCTGGATGAATCGCAAAAGTAGACCTTCAAAATGTCACTCATAGCACGACCTCAGCTCACTGCAACCTCTGCCCCCCAAGCTCAAGTGACCCTCCCACCCTAGCGTCCCAAGTAGCTGGGACCACAGGAGTGTGCCACCACGCTCCACTAATTTTTTCATTTTTTGTAGAAACAAGGTCTCACTATATTGCCCAGTCTTGTCTCGAACTCCTGGACTCAAGGGATCCCCCTGCCTCAGCCTCCCAAAGTGGAAGGATTACAGACGTGGGCCACCGCACCTGGCCTGAAACTACTTTTTATTCTTCAGTGCCCACTTCCATGGGAAATAAGCCTGCCAGGTCAGCCTGTCCCCATGGGAGTGACTGTCTGCTGCCCCCACCGGCTTGCCCGGCCCTCATGAGCCTCTCCCAGAGACCCCACCAACGGTTCTGTTCTTTCGTGGTACTAGCTTTCCATCCAAGGATTTCAAAGCATTTCCCACACCAATAATTAGAAGTATTTTCATAGAGGACCATACACTTTTAAAATGGATTTCAAAGAACAAAAACCAATCAACTATCACCCAGGTAACAGAAAATGGGAAATGGTTTCTACCTGACTTCCAAAATGCTCTGCACATAGACTGTGAAAATAGGACTTTTTAAGCAGGCTGCAGAGGCTTTTACACCTATAATCCCAACACTTTGGGAGGCTGATACAAGAGGATCACTTGAGCCCAGGAGTTCAAAACCAGCCTGGGCAATGTAGGGAGACATTGTTTCTACAAAAAATAAAAATGTTAGCCAGGCAGGTGTGATGACATGCGCCTGGAGTCTCAGCTACTAGGAGGCTGCGGTGGGAAGATTGTTTGAACCTAGCAGGTCCATGCTGCAGTGAGCTGTGCTGTGCCACTGCACTCCAGCCTAGGCGACAGCAAGATCCTGTCTCAAACAACAACAACATCAAAAAACACAGAACTTTTAAAATAAGTACATTCACTCCTACACGCTATGTAGATTATTACTCTCAAGCTATTAAAAGACCAAGCCAAAATAATTACGGGCTGCTCTCGACCACTGGTAGGAATGGACAGAGAGGTCTGGTCACATTCCTGGAAATTAGAGCTTGAGCTCTGAAAATGATCATCCTGACTCTATCTCAAAGCATCAGTCTGCACTTTGTAGCGAGCAAGAAAAAGCCTGTGGAAGCGGCCTCCCTCCAGCTGAGCCCCCGGCGTGGACAAGCTCTGCTTTTTATGAGCAGCAGGTACAGCCTCGCTGCTCCCTCCGCCTGCGTGAGATTCACGAACAGACTGGGAAACGTGGTCTCAAACAACCTTCCAGGAGGGGCACCCATCAAAAGACAGTCACAGCTGGGTGAGCAGGTCAGGCCCACTTGGGAGGCCCTAAGGAGTATGCTGCAGGGGTGGGGCCTGAGCCACCCCCTCGGGTTGGTCTCTGACAACTAGAGAGCATCTGAGAGGTGGGTAAACGCTCACTCACTCACCCTGGCCTCAGTGTCCTCATCTTAAAACGGGTTTCCTGAATCTTTCCCAAGTTCGTGGAAATGAAATAAGATAATGTATGCAAACGTTCTCCACATAGTAGAGCACTAACTAACATGTGACTGTCATCTGTTTTCCACTAGACAGATCCCAAGCTGGAAGGGTGACGGAAGGTATTTCAGATACAAGTGACTCAAGCAAAGCTTGATAAACTGGGGGCTGGAAAAAATGCGCATTTACACAAAGCCTGGAGTAACTGCAGCACGGGCAGACGAGTCTAGCCACATAAGCCGGGAGAGGAATGGCTGGGGGCAAATATAACAGCAAAAAAGGATAAGGTGGTGACAGCTATGCGACTCTGCAGTTAAAGAAAGGTCAACAGAGTAACGAAGAAGACCATTGACTCATCCGGTCAGGGTCTCTGCACTTTCCATACATCTCACCAAACGCTTTTCCCGTGTTACCTCATTTGCACCTCACAGCAGCACTCGGAAGTCTTTTCCCGCTGAGGGCAGCAGGAAGGCGCTGCTCAGAGAGGTAACAGATCATGCGCAGAGGCCAACAGCGGCTGGTCTTACCACACAGAGCATGTGGACTGCACTTCTACAGTTCTCCAGGGCATTTGATCCCTGAAGCCAGTAACAAGCACAGCAGGAACACCCCAACTGCCCCAGTGTTCACAGGATCCAGGGGCAACCCCAACTTGGTGAGACGCTGTTCCATTTCTGCACATGGCTAACGATTCGTTTTCCCGGGCAATATTCACTGAGTGCCACAAACTGTTAGGGGCTGGGGCCATAGCTGGGAACAAAACCAAACCTCAGGCTTCATATTGAAGGAGGCCGACTCTCAACAGATCCCTGTAGGTGGTACCTGCTGCAGGTAATTTAAATGGAGGAAAATAAGACATCATGAGGGAAACGGGAAATTGCAATGTAACTAACATGGGGTGGTCAGGGAGGGCCTCTGCTAAGAGATCCGGAGGACACAGGGCAGCAAACACACGGGTCTCTTAGGGAAGCATCCCAGTGAGAGGGAAAGGCCAGGATGCCAGACAGTCAGGGTGAGAAAGGGGGAGATGGGGCCAAGGAGGGCGTGGCTGGGACAGACACACAGGCCGCTGTGAGGATTCATGGTTTTAAGATGGAATTCTAGCATCTGAGCTCCAGCATTTGTTCTGCCCTCTGGTGGACCCCAAGTCAGTCTATTTTCCACTTGAGAAAGCTTCAAATAGCTGAGAACAACAGGTCCCAGTTCCGACTTTATCCTCCTGCTCCACAGCCCCACATTCCTACACACATTCAGCATTAAGCAACGACTGCATACCGCCCTACTAGATACAGGCTGCCTTCAGCTTCCCTAAGAAAACACATGCTCTGACAGTCAAGCAGCAGTAACTGTGCTGGGAGCCTCCATCAGGCAGGAACAATATTCCAGTCCACAGTGTCCTCCTAGAAGGCAGATGGCCCCCTGTCCTCAGTGCAGCCCCCAACATGGCTGAGCCATGGGGCCACTGTTCTGGACACCACATTACTGCTCAAGTGACTTAGCTTTTTAACAGCCCTATCACTTTTGCTCATTTCAAAATGAAAAGGCAACCAATGTGATTTTTGTAATTATAGAGTATATAAATACATTTTCACTTACATAATACAGGAGTATACAAAATCAAAAGTGAAAGTCTCATTTCACTCCCATGCTTGGAAGCTTCAGTGTTGACATCTGAATTACATCCTTCCAGTCTTTTCCCCTGTGAAATTGAATATATTAATACTTACATACGTAGACACACAACACATACATGACCATGTTGGTTTGCATTTCTTACATCATTTTTTCTATGATAGTTTCCCATTTAGTAATATGTCTTAGAAATCCTTCCAGGTCTGGCCAGGTGTGGTGATTCACGCCTGTAATCCCAGCATTTTGGGGGGCCGAGGCGGGTGGATCACTTGAGGTCAGGGGTTCGAGACCAGCCTGGCCAACATGGGGAAACCCTTTCTCCACTAAAAAAAAAACAAAAGTGAGCTAGGCATGGTGGCCCATGCCTGTGGTCCCAGCTACTTGGAAGACTGAGGCAGGAGAATCTCTCGAATCCAGGAGGTGGAGGTTGCAGTGAGCCAAGACCGCACCACTGCACTCCAGCCTGAGCAACAGAAGGAGACTCCATTTCCAAAAAAAAAAAAACCCACAAACAAAAACAAAAAGGAAATCCTTTCATATCAGCATGTATAGATATTTGTTCTTTTAACAATGTGCAATGTCCCATCGAATGTTACTGAACCATCTCCTTGTTAAGAGATAGTAGCATTGTCTCCCATTTTTCACAAAGTCTACCCTTCCTGCCCCTATTTTTCTAACCTAAATTCAGGGCTTTGCATTTTCCCTGTTACATTTCATCTTGCTGGTTTGGGGTCATCCTTCCGGTGCATCCAGATCTTTTTGAAGCCTGTCTTCAGTTTATTAGCAATTCATTCCAAGTTTATGTCATCTGTCAGTTTAATGAGCGTGCTTTCTCTATGGTCATTTAAGCCAATAAAAATGTTGAATAAAGAATGCCACCAACAATTTCCTGCTAGCTTAACATCAGTTCATTTACCAACATGATTCAAGTTTGGAGTTTTAAGGATAGATGTACTTGGCCACATCTCATTCACAAGTTTCCATTTCATAGTAGAGATATTTATGGAAGGCTGCCAAGTGTTTTTGCAAAAATATCTAAGTATATCCACCATTTGATTAGCCATTTCAAAAACACATTTATGGAGATCTTCATTTGGGCAGAGCATTATTCCAGGCCTCTGAAGAACCAAAGATGATTTTGAAAGGGGGTCACAGTGCAGACAGCAGGTGTGTTTGTAAGTGGTTACTTCACAAAACAGGATGTGGCAAGCTGGACCTGATAGACACATCAAAGCCTCTGAACAGAGTTCAGGGCATGAAATTGTTTCTTTTGGGGGGTCTTCAGGAGCGATTTCATGAAAGCTAAATCATGAAAGATAGCAGGCTTTTGCCAGGAAGAAAAAAAAAACCAGACTAGTGATTACTTTGGCGTTTTCGGTGTCTTTGAGAAGCGAAATAACTTACCAAGGACTCTTTTTGCCACTTGGTGTTCTAATCGGTTGATGGGTCACTCAGAAGCCCTTTCTGCAAACTAGAACCTGCAGGTTTGTGCAAAGCCTCTCTCTGCTGCCATCTGCTGTCTTACAAGAGGTCACTGCGAGAGGTTGAATCCGCCAGTGCCTTGGGGATCCCCACTGCAGGGCAGGGGCGCTAGCCTGTGTTCATAACCACCTGAACGGCCACATGGACCCCTCCACAAAAGTGTCACTGTTTCCATTGCTCTGGAGTTTGTATTCCCAATGTGTAGTCTTTGTTAGGGCACTCATCAAAAGTTAAAAACAAAAATTCACACAAGCATACACTACTTTCTTTGTTTCTTTTTTTTTTTTTTTGAGACGGAGTCTCGCTCTGTCTCCCAGACTGGAGTGCAGGGGCGCGATCTCGGCTCACTGCAAGCTTCGCCTCCCGGGTTTACCCCATTCTCCTGCCTCAGCCTCCCGAGTAGCTGGGACCACAGATGCCGCCACCACACCTGGCTAATTTTTTGTATTTTTTAAGTAGAGACAGAGTTTCACCATGGTCTCGATCTCCTGACCTCGTGATCCGCCCGCCTCGGCCTCCCAAAGTGCTGGGATTACAGGTGTGAGCCACCGCGCCCGGCCAGGCATACACTACTTTCATTCATAAACAACACAATAACCAAACTGAGAACAATATCAGCAAACTTCTGTAATCTCATGGTTGTAGTTAGTAGCTTTTTACAGGTCCTTATTTAAGTTTTTTTCACATTTCTCTAACTATTCTGTCCCTTGGATTTTGAAATTTTGCTATCCAGGACTATAAATGCTATGAGGTCGGATTATTTCTTGACACTCATCCACGAGAGGAAAATCTCTTATTTAGAAAAATGTTTAAATCAACATCTGATAGAAACATGGAAGCTCTCTAAAGATTCAGCATCATTTTATTTTACTTCTTTTGTATTCTTACGAAGGGAAATCACCAACATATTTCACTGAAAATTTTCAGGTTTTTTAAAATTAATTGTGACATCTACTTTTCTTTTTTTTTTTTTTTTTTTTTGAGGCGGAGTCTCGCTCTGTCACCCAGGCTGGAGTGCAGTGGCCAGATCTCAGCTCACTGCAAGCTCCGCCTCCTGGGTTTACCCCATTTTCCTGCCTCAGCCTCCCGAGTAGCTGGGACTACAGGAGCCCGTCACCTCGCCCGGCTAGTTTTTGTTTGTATTTTTAGTAGAGACGGGGTTTCACCGTGTTAGCCAGGATGGTCTCAATCTCCTGACCTCGTGATCCGCCCGTCTTGGCCTCCCAAAGTGCTGGGATTACAGGCTTGAGCCACCGCGCCCGGCCGACATCTACTTTTCAAAAATAAGAAGTAGGTTTGGGAAATTTTAAATCACAATAAATCAGGAAAGCATGATTTTTTTCACATTTGCCCTGCCTTTTCCAAAGGAGAGTGATCTCAATCTGAACAGATATTTGTACATCCATGTTCATTGCAGCTGCATTCACAACAGCCAAGAGGTGAAAGCTACCCAAGTGACCATCAGCGAATGGATAGAGAAGCAGAATGTAGTCTATCCATGCAATGGAATGTTATTCAGCCTTAAAAAGGAAGGAATTCCTGACACAGGCTACAAGATGGATGAACCTTGAGGACATCATGCTAAGTTAAATAAGCCAGACACAAAAGAACAAATATGTGCAATTCCACTTATATGAGATACTCACAGCAAGCAAATTCATAGAGGCAGAGAGTGGAGTGGTTGCCAGGGGCTGGGAGGAGAGGGGATTGGGAGTTGTTTAATGAGTACAGCATTTCTATTTGGGAATTTGGGAAAGTTCTGGAGACGCATGGTGGTAATGATTGCACAGCAGTGTGAATGTACTTAATGCCACTGAACTGTACACCTAAAAATAGTTAAGATGGTAAATTTTATGTTACGTGTGTGTGTACATGTGCATTTACTAAAATTTTCAATGAAAAAAGTGAAAAAAGATCTTTTTAACACAAGAGACAATGGGTGGGCTGCATTGAAAGACATTGATTGTCATCATAAGCATGTTAAGATGTGTTCTGAACTCAGACACACATCAAACCCTGTTATCGTCTCTGTCCTATTTTATTAGCACTATAATGCGCTGAAATAAACTCCTCAGCTCATATGCACATGAACCATAAGCATTAGACTAAGAGGACAGGTCTGAGCACACAGCTGGGTGTAAAAAACAATTTCTTGCCCTTCCTTGTAAAAAACAATCACATTCAAGTCTGGTCAAGTTATTTAGGGAAGAAGGACCAGAAAATTATTCTGCCTCAAATTCAAATGGCATGCTAGAACTGACCTTTCCTAATCTCAAAAAAATTCATAGTACTCTCTGTAGCCCATACTAGGTAGAATATTATGCATAAAAATTATTCTCCAGAAAAAAATTAGCTGGGTGTGATGGAACACACTGTAGTCCCAGCTACTCAGGAGGCTGAGGTGGGAGGATCGCCTGAGCCGGGGGAGGTCAAGGCCGCAGTGAGTGGTGATCGCACCACTGCACGCCAGCGTGGGAGACAGAGTCACACTCCGTCTCAAGAAAAAAAAAAAAGTATCCTCAGGAATCGTGATAAAAGGAGGAGGCACCCGTATCAAGCTTTGAAAACCTCGTATTTCTCTAAATCTAAATCTCTGTGTGGTTAAGCCCCTTGGCAACTTATTTCCCAAAGCTGGTATGAATTATAATTCCTTTAGTAATCTTGTCTAGGAGTTTTCACCCCTATTCCAAACAGAAGCAGAAGTTTTAATAATACTCATCATCTATTTCCAGAAGCACACAAGAACTTGGAAGAATTTGTTCTCCCCAGCTAGCAAACTTCTAGTTGTATAAATGGTAGGAAAAATTCAAAGTCACAAAGAGATAATATTTTCATAGGATTTCCATCCTCCAGAGTCTTTGACAACCTTTGGGTTCCCAAAAACATACACCAGGGCTCTAGGAAGTAGCAACAAAATCAGTCCTTATGGAAAACAGGAAATCAGTCCTTATGGGAAACACTTTGTTACTCTTATTGTTTTAAAGATTTATTCTTGGCTTACTCTGCTCATTCTGAATGAGAAAATAGCTATGTTTATGGGCCTGGGAGAGTGAAGCTGTGGTCACAAAGGAGAAGGAAAGGCTAGAAATTACAAATGTCCAGCACTTTGACTCTATGTATTAGTTATGTGTGTTCAGAATTTTGTAAAATGACTTAATTTTGTTCATCCAGAGAATAGCAGAGGAAAGGCAAGGTTTATGAGAAAACTCAGGTGGATTCAAGGATGGCCTAACTGAAAGAACACCACGTAATTCCAGACTCACGAACTCGGTCCAGCGAGGCTCCAGGGGAGTTATAAAGTCCTCTAAAACTCGGTTCTGGGCTCTGAGATCTTCCAGGAGAGGACAGCAAAGGAAGGCAGGCTAGCTCACATTGACAAGAGTGAGCGAAGGGCACACTCTGAAGGGGAGAGAAGTCTCGCTTACAGGGAGTGGAGCAGGGAAGGCCCCTAAGCAGAAAGAGAGAGAACAGAGTTTGCTTGCTGGACAATGGGAAGCCCTGGAATGTTTCGAGGCTGAAAATCCACACAGTCAGAGCCGGGCTCCAGAAACATAAGCCTGAGGCAGTGCGGTAGCATGTGGCCAAATAAATTTGGTGGCCAAAATGGAAAAATGCATATTAAATATCTTAATAATAATCATGGGCTTTGTAGCTGCCAATGCCCCCAGGATCCCCTGCCACCAGCCATGGTCAACTCTGCCATGTTTTATGACATTGCTGAGCCTTAAACCACATCTCTTTTGAGCTAGTTGCAGACAAAGTTCCAAAGATAGCAGGAAACATTCATGCTATGAGCATTGGAGAGAAAGGATTTGGTTATAAGGGCTCCTACTTTCACAGAATTATTCCAGGGCTTACATGCCAGGGTGGCGACTTCACACGCCATCATGACACTGGCGGCAAGTCCGTCTATGGGCAGAAATTTGATGATGAGAACTTCATCCTGAAGCATTCAGGTCCTGGCATCTTGTGCATGGCAAATGCTGGACCAGACACAAATGGTTCCCAGGTTTTCATCTGCGCTGCCAAAACTGAGTGGTGGGCCGGCAGGCAGGTGGTCTTCGCAAGGTGCAAAGAGGCATGATTATCATGGAAGCCATGGAGCGTTTTGGGTCCAGGAAGTGTAAGGCCAGCAAGAAGATCACCACTGCCAAATGTGACAACTCTAATAAATTTCACTTGTGTTTCTCTTAACTACCACAGCATTCCTTCTGTAGCTCAGGAGAGCACACCTCCACCCATTTGTTCATAATATCCTATAATTTTCATGCTCTTGCTGCAGTTTTTGGAACTTCATATGTTTTCTATTCTCCTCCACTTCTAGCCAGATTGCAGAGTTAAGTTTATGATTATGAAATAAAAACTAAATACCAAAAACTCATGACTTGTCAATAGGTAAGTTATAAAGGGTGAGAGAGAGAGAGGAAAGACTCCAAGATGACTACATTTTTACATGTGTGCAGTGGGAAATAAAAACAAGTATGTCCCCAGGCCAGGCATCATGGCTCATGGCCTGTAATCTCAGCACTTTGGGAGGCTGAGGTGGGAGAATCACTTGAGCCTAGGAATTTGAGACCAGCCTGGGCAATACAGCGAAACTCCAACTCTACAAAAATGGGTCCAGAAATCAGCCAGACATGATGTCTCATGCCTGTAGCCCCAGCTATTCAGGAGGCTGAGGTGGGAGGATCAACCTGAGCCGAGGGAGATTGAGATTGAGGATGCGGTGAGCCGTGATTGCGCCACTGCACTCCAGCCTGCCAGCCTGGATGGCAGAGTGAAACCCTCAGAAAAAAAAAAAAAAAAAAAAAGCCCCAGGGCAACGCATCTGTGTCATGAGGGGAGACGATAGTCTGATTTAAAACATGTTGAGTAGGAGCCACTTGTAACATGGGAGAAGCAAGCAGGGTAGAAAGGCTCGTCTAAAACTCATGCCAAATGCAGGCTAGAAATATTCGTGTGGACTAGGTCCTTGCATCCCTGATGGCTGAGGTCACCAGAGGAGGCAAAGCTCTCCAGGGAAGGGGCAGGGGGACAGCCGGCTTGGAAGACGGTCCAGGGTGCCAGGGCCGAGGAGCAGGGAGGGCCTCGAAGGAGCAGAGAGGAGGATGAGCCCAGGAGGAGTCGGGGAAAGGCAGATGGGTTTGCCCAGATGCAGACCCGGGCAGAACTGCACGCCTGCGTGCCAGTAACTTGGTGGAGGATGCGGTGAACCCCGGCAGGGCGCAGGGACCATCCGGGCGAGGGAGGTCGCGGATAAGGGGGCCTCATTAAGCCAGCTACAGTGGACGACAGCGGCTCCATCCTGCAGGGAAGCCCGCGGGAGGCCTCCTGTGCCAGGGGTCACTCACGTGCCCATCCTAGATGGGGCGCAGGGCGCGGCCGTGTCGTCTGGCCCGGGCTGGCGGGGCCCACCGGGCTCAAAGGCGCAGCCCCACGGCAGGGCCTTGGGGTGTTTCGGGCAGAGCTGGGCAGCTTCTGCCGGGAAAGGGATGAAACCAAAGGTGCAGCTGAGGAGGAGGCAGCGCTGCCCTGTCAGGACCTGGGGCCACGGGTCCGGGAGGCGCCGCAGAATCGGGGCGCGGGTGAGGGGGC
>NW_012116466.1:1015378-1032720 GCF_000951035.1 Colobus angolensis palliatus
GGCCAGGGACTTTGCCGCCGGCCTCGCCCTCCGCGGCTCCACGATGCGTCCCTGCTTCCGGCACGTGCCGGCGCGAGGGGGCCACAGTGGGGTGTGTCTGCAGAGAGGGGGTCTCCGAGGGGAGGGCGGCAACCAGGCGGCTAGTGAGAGGACGCTCCGCAGACCCCCCGTCTCCTCCAGGCTTCCCCACGGGGCGCGTGCCCGCCCGCCCAGGGTCTTTCCTGAGCCCGAGCCGCAGTTTCCCAAAGGACTGGAAACATGACCAGACCTTCCCACATCCCTGTCAGGTGCTTGAACCAGACAAAAGTAACTGAACAATGGTCCGGCCTTGTGACCTGAAAACACCCGCTCTGAGAGCAGTAGCTGTCTACCCCAGAGCGCACCAGCCATGGAGAGATTGCCTTCGGCCAGGGTCTCTCGCTCAGTCTCCATCAGAGTTCACAGCACTTGACTACATCTTCAGTTTTTACTTTGCCACCAAAAGCATGGTGGTTTTTGTACCTACACACATCTCTGTGTGGCCAAACACCATAGTATTCACTGTCACATTAGGCCTGGACCTACTTCGTGCAACCTCAGCTTATCCAGTAGACAGGGCCAGCGGAGAGGGACCTGGGGGCCAGGATGAAGGGAGGCCTCTGCAACAACACATGATGCTTTTCGGGGTCCTTCCTGAAGACAGTGATGACTCCAGCAGCTGGGAAACGGGGAGCTCTCCTTCTCAGCTTCAGTTGTTCCGTGAGTGAGGCCATCGGACTGGGGCGGATGGGGCTGGCTTTTCCTGAACGTCCAAGGAGCAGACTAGGTGAGGCAGTTTCGCACCAGCACTTCTTTTCCAGAATGTCACCTGAGTGGGCCCTCTCTCCTCCTCCTCCTCCTCCAAATGCACTCCTCTTCCGTGTCTAGGAAACCTCGCTGTGTGCCAGGCCTCAGGTAGGCTGAGGCCATTCACAGTCTCTTTAGCTGACTTCACGTGGGAGAAGCTATTCATAGCAGAATGAGGTCACTTGAACAGTGGCTTACTTCAGTTTCTTTCACAACGATTAGGATTCTTAGGATAAAAGATCCCAAAACACGTTTTGTCTTTAAAACAAACAAAAGCCGTAGCAAACCCTTGTGCCTATTTCTGCAGACGAGAGCCCACCTCCAGAGGATGGGAGGCAGCCCCGGAGAACTCGCTAACAGTGTTGGTTTTGGCCCTGAGCCCTTTTCCAAATTGATAGTGTGATGTAATGAGAGGGTGTGTTTAAAGTCTGGAGTGGATAGAAGGAGACACAGACATCCTGGCACACTGTCTTTAACTGTTGCTGCCCAGATTGGAAAGGTAGACCCCTTCAGGAAGACTGTAACAGCTCACTGGCAAGCAGTGATTCAAAAAACATATCATAGCCATCCATCACAATATCTAACATGTGTAAGCTGTTGTATAGCTTTCACCTGATACCTACACCTCTATAGTTAATTCTGACAGCTACCCTTGGAGTCTGATGGTGTTCTTTCAGGTTCACAGATAAAGAAACTGAGCTCAAGGAGATTAACTGACTTCCTCCAACGTAATACAACCTACATTAATAACCAATATTTGCATAACTTTTTAAGTATTCAGATGAATTTTAGAAGATCCCAAGATGAGACGGCATTTGGTGGAGTCACTGGCATATGGTAGGCTTCCGTAGATTTACTTGTCCCTTGGCTTTGCAAATGTTTTCATCTACCGAATGCTATTAAAACAGAGGGCCCCTACCCAGGGCGAACAAAGTGCGCTTCAGAGGACCAGACCATGTCCACAGGCCGAGAGCTAACAGAGGGCTAATTGGGTCAGGATTTGAAAGACCTTAGCTTTGTGTGACCTTCGGTTTTATCATTCAGTTTGAATAGGTGCCCCAGAAAACCTTTATGTAATTCCCTAATATTTCAATAACCAGCACGCCACATACAAGAAGCACATTCTCTTTTTTCAGAATGGTGTCTCGCTGACGACTTTCACGGCAGCTCACGTGAGAGGGAAGGATTTCAGCAATCAGACTGAAGGAGAATCCAAAAACCCCACCATTGCGGGGTCAAGAGTGCATGTGTTTGAATTCTGAAAGATGTAAGCCAAGGCAAACAGAAGGAAGTGATCTTCCACTAATCCCTGCATTCACTTCCTCCTCTCTGGAGGGGACGGCCACACACAAAGAGCCCTGTGCTCTGAGTTCTCATGAAGGGGACACAGCTGGGCTCACTCAGCGTCACCCCGCCCCTGGGGTGTGCCCCGGTTTCAGATCTCGGGCTGGAGTGATTCACGTGTAGCAGGGAGGCCGTCATTAATGAAAACGCAGGGGCGACGCGGGAATGTTGATGATTCAGCAGGCCTTTCTACTTCTCTCTGAGTCAGTACCCATCGCAGCCAAGCCTGGGGCAGAACAGGTTTTCTTAAAAGAGCATGGGGGCCTCGTCTTGAACAACCTATTAGGAGGCAAAAAAGTCCTCAGTGAGGAAGGAATAATGACATGTTGGAGCTAAGATGATGGTGCTCAAGCCCGAGAGGCCTAGCCACCTTCCAGACGCCAGGCCCGCATGGACGAGGTGCGTCACTCCAGCTGAGGCCAGGAGGCAGTGGGGGCACCAAGTACAGGGTGGACCAGACCACCAGAGTCAGGCCACGTGGGGCTTGAAGCCAGAAACAGCCCAGGCCATGAAGCCGCGAGGAATTCCCTGAAGTCGAAGGAAAGCATGCCACTGTGCAGGTGTGAGGCTGGGGGACCACGCTCCATTCCACCCGTGTCCAAGCAGTCAGAGAGTGTGAAATCCAGGAGTCACCAAACCTAAGTTTTGGAAAGAGGTGTCCTGTTCCCTTCCCATTCCACTTAAGCAAACCACACCTCCCAAGAACGTTCTGAGCCCCTCTTAAATGCTAGAGCACAGAAGCGAACATGGCAATCTTTACTGCTGGAAAAACTGTATATTCAGATAAAAAAGAGACAGAAAAACAACAGAAGTGCAATGTAAGATGTGCCCCAAGGGGGGCCCACTCCTGCTCCCATATTTCTATGAGGGTGCCCTGGTCGAATACCACCGCAGTGTACCCTCTCTCTCCCTCTCTCACTCACTCCATCGTTTCCTCCTCTAGGGGAGGAGAGACATAACTCATCCATGAGTCTGGGGGATGGAATGGGCCCTTTGAGGTCCGATGCCCTCTGCCCTCCTCTCCAGTGTGGCACTGCCCGAAGGCCTGGGGCTGGGGGGGTGTCCTGGTTCACCCTCGGCTGCAGCCAGAGCTGCCTGGGGGAGGCTGTGGCACCAAGAAAACGGCTGTGAGCAGTAGTTCGTTCTATCTAGTTTAGAAAGGGGTATCAAGTCACTGTATCCTGGTTTTTGAAGCTGACATTTTTATCTGCCTGTCCTGTCTTATTTCTTGTTTCATTCTGAACTGTGGAGGGGAGCTCAGGGGGTGCCCCCAACCAAACCCCACCATAAACTCCATGAACACACAGGACATCTCGGTGCCCGTCAGTGCCAGGTGTCTCTTGAATCTGCATCTGCAGAATCAAGAAGGGAGTGGTTTCCTCTGCCTCGGGTGGCGGGGGAAAGCTCCTGGTGGAGAGGACATTTGAAGGAAGCCTTGAGGGACACTGGGTGAGGATGAGTAGAATTCACTGAGTAGGCAGCAGGGCAGGCTGAGGGCACCAGGCGGGAGCGAGGGTGCAAGTGAGTGCTGAGACTCCCAGCAGCCATGAGGGAGGAAGCCCGGAAGCAAGAGAAGTTTCCCAGGCCACCCCCCATGCACATGCACCCCGAAATGAAGAGAGCATTAACTCAACTTCCCAGAAAGTGCTAGGACCATACATATTCCACAGCAACTATACTATTTTACATTTCCACTAACAGTGCACAAAGGCTCCAATCAGCACTTGTTATTTTTGGTTTCTTTGATAGTAGCCATCTTGATGGGTGTGAGGTGGGCTGTCACAGCAGTTTTGATTTGCATTTCCTTAAGGATTAGTGATACTGAGCATCTCTTCATGTGCCTATGCGTCATTTGTCTATCTGTGAAGAAATGTCTACTGACGTCTTTGGCCCACTTTTGAATCAGCTTGTTTTCTGTTGAAACTGTTATTGTTCAGTTTTAGGAGTTCTCTGTACATTCCAGATATTAACTCCTTATCAGATAAGTGATTTGCAAATATTTTCTCCCATTCTGTAGGTTGTTTTCTCACTCTCTTTCGTGTCCTTTGAAACATAAAAGTTTTTGATTTTCATAAAATCCAGTTTGTCTATTTTTTCTTTTATTGCCTGTGGCTTTGGTGCCATAACCAAGAAATCACTGCCAAATCCAATGTTGTGAAGTTTTGCCCTTCGTTTTCTTCTACAAGTCGTATTATTTTAGGTCTAACATTGAGGTTTTTTACTCATTTTGAGTTAATTTTTGTATATGGTGGAAGATTAGGGACCAACGTGACTCTTTTGCATGTGGATATCCAGCTTTCCCCACTATTTGCTGAAACACTGTCCTTTCCTCATTGAATGGTCTTGGCATCCTTGTGGAAGATGACTACACATGTGAGGGTTTATTTCTGGCCTCTGTGTTGTATTCCACTGGTCTACATGTCTGTCTTTATGCCAGTACTAAATTGTGTTGATTACTATCACTTTTTAGTGTGTTTTGAAATCAGGAAGAGTGAGTCTTCCAATTTCGTTCCTCCTTTTCAAAAGTGTTTTGGCTATTTGGAGTCTCTTGAGATTCCACGTGAATTATAAAACGGATTTTTCACCCATTATCTTTTGCTCTTGGCCTTAGCTAGCGTTATGTCCCTTGTTTTGGCCTTCCTTTTCCACCTCAAATCATTCAAAATGCAGCTCAATTCCCACCTCCAATGTTTCCCTGACTATCCCCACCATGTTGATCTCTGTCCCCTGAGCCCCTGTTCACCTATCTCCTGCACCACCCATTAGAGACAGCATCCCACCAACTTTTCTTCCCTGTCCTTACCCTTCAAGCCTCAGCTGAAATGTCACTCATTCTAAAGCAGGGCTTTCTGTTGGGCTTTCTTGTAACACCTTTTCTTTAAAGAACTCATCATGATTAGTAATTAACTTACTTATAAGTTAATTCTTAAACACACAGATTCTGAGACACACAATTCTTTCCTGTTTTAACACCTCTGAAATAGAGAGCCGTGCTTTACAATTGGTGACATCCGACAACCACAGTCAGGCTTTTACTTCAGTGGTACATACATGGTGATATGTCTTATGATCAATCGTATTTTAGATTCAGTGAAGCACAGTACATGTTTTCTTGTGCACTTACCTGTTTAATGCTCCTCTTGTTCATTGTAAGTTGCAAGAGAATGGACCCCCAACTCAACTCACCATCACACCCCAGCGCCTTTGGCATAGCTGATGTGCTCGTCAGCCATTTGATGCGTTGATGAATTATAAGTTCATCAATCATATTAACAAACACATCAACATCAACTCATATTGATGGATTACAAGTTACTAAACATGTCACGCTTTCCCAGGAGCCCCGTAATTCCTAGAACAGTGCTACCCGCACCGAGATGCTTACCCAGTGCATATTTAAGCTAGATAACATCTAGCACTTGGTTGCTCTGTGCTCTCTGGTAGAAATAAAAGGATTAAAGATGCCTCATTGTTTTAGAGGAAGAAAGCAAAGTAAGTACTGTCAGGAGAACCCAGTGGTTCCTGCTTTCTTTTCCTTGGCAAACAATAGGCCTGGCCTTTGTAAACTGAAATCTACACACTTCAAATATTTTATTTTGCCTTTGTGGCATCACACAGTGCCTCAGGGACATTACAGAGCGTCCGTATTAGAAAGTGATGTCAACTTTTTTCAAGAGGGTTGATGATCTTATCTGTTAAGAAAATGACACATTTCTACACTCTTAATAGCTGCTAACCACTTATAAACACACTGTCCCTACATATCAAATAAAACAAATCTTGGCTAAGCAGGAAATTAAATTTGTCCTCCTGTGAGGGGACACTGAGTTCCTGGTCTGGGCTTGTCAAGGATGAAAACACGGAGGAGGCGCTTGGGCCAGGTGAGCACAAGTTCTTTAGCACCTGCCCTGTGCTGACAAAGGGGCCCGCAGGGAGGCAAAAAGAAGCAAGAAGCGGTTCCATAGGGACCAGGTTATTTCATTTCTGTTTGTTTATTCTCTCCCAAACTCAAAGAGGAGGCCTGTTTTGCAGTTGATTCTTGCACCATTCAAGAAATTCACTCATTATGTAAATAAATGTTTCTATTCATAGTAAGTAGCTTTTGCAAAGAAAGGGAAATAAAGACATTAGTAGTGAAAGATTTTTTCCCTAATCTCTTGAGGATCAATACCTGTGTAAATTACAATATAAATATCACCGCAATGGCAAATGGCTATACAAGTTTCTAAGCAATAATAATGGGGGCCGTTTTTGGAGCATCAACTATGCACCAGCACTGGTTTAGGCTACTTCACACACTGAGTCACCATGTTGATTCATCTTCATAACAATCCTACATAATATCCATGTTGTAGCCCATGAAACGGGGGTCAGTGTGCACAAGCCCCTTTCCCCAAAGCAGAGAGCTAATAAGGGCAGATCAGTGATGGAAACTCAGACTTTTTCTCAATTGTCCTGAAGAAATAGGTGTATTCTACTTAACTGGCAACTGCTGCTGGTGGAAGGGAGTCTGCCGGCAGGAACTGGCTGGTCCCGCACCATCTCTGCTCGTTCCTCCCATCACAAGGGGCAGGGGTGGGGAGGAAGGAAGAGAGAAAAGGACCCTGTGGTGGCGGGGGCTGGTTACTGATGGAGAAGAGCCATCAGCAATGGGGACTAAGGGGAGGGAAAGAAGAAATGATATCCAGTCACTTGACTAACAACAGAGGTACGTTCCGAGAATTTTGTCATTAGCCAATTTTGTCACTGTGGGAACATCATAGAGTATACCCACACAAACCAATGCAATAGCCTACTGCACACCTAAGCTGTGTGGCGTAGCCTATCGCTCCAAGGTCACAAACCTATACAGCATGTGACTGTACTGATTACTGAAAGCAACTGTGACATAATGATAAGAATTTGCATATCTAAACATACCAAAAGTACGGTAAAAATATGGCATTATAATCTTACGGTACCACCGTTGGATATGCAGTTCATCATTGACAGAAATGTCTTTATGACTGTATTAGGTAAAAGTGAAATTAAAAGGAAAGGATAGGAAAGACAAGTGAGAAGAAAATGTAACCAGTAGAAGCCAAGAAAGAAAAGAGCAAAGGAGGAATCAAAAAAGTAATCCGTGGCTAGGCATGGTTCCTCATGCCTGTAATCCCAGCACTTTGGGAGGCCGAGGCAGGAGGATCACTTGAGGCCAGTATCGCGGGAAGTCAGGGACCCCGAACGGAGGGACTGGCTGAAGCTGCGGCAGAAGAACATAGATTGAAGGTTTCATGGACATTTATTAGTTCCCCAAATTAATACTTTTATAATTTCTTATGCCTGTCTTTACTGCAATCTCTGAACATAAATTGTGATGATTTCATGGACATTTATCACTTCCCCAATCAATACTCTTGTGATTTCCTATGCCTGTCTTTAATCTCTTAATCCCATCATCTTCGTAAACTGAGGATGTGTGTCACCTCAGGACCCTGTGATGATTGTGTTAACTGCACAAATTGTTCATAAAACATGTGTGTTTAAACAATATGAAACCTGGGCACCTTGAAAAAGGAACAGGATAACAGTGATGTTCAGGGAACAAGGGAGATAACGATTGGGTCTGACTGCTTGAGAGCAGGGCGGAACAGAGCCACATTTCTCTTCTTACAAAAGTGAATAGGAGAAATATCTCTGAATTCTTTTTCTCAGCAGGGAACAGCCCTGAGAAAGGGAATGTGTTCCTAGGGAGAGTTCGCTAAAATGGCCGCTCAGGGAATGTCTGTCTTATACAGGTTGCAGATAACGGATGAAATAAGCCCCAGTCTCCCGTAGCACTCCCAGGCCTATTAGGACAAGGAAATTCCCACCTAGTAAATTTTAGTCAGACCGATTGTCTGCTTTCAAACCCTGTCTTCTGATAAGATGTTATCAATGACAATGCGTGCCCGAAAGTTCATTAGCAATTTTAATTTCACCCCAGTCCCGTGATCTTGCCCTGCCTCCATTTGCTTTGTGATATTTTATTCCCTGGTGAAGCATGTGATCTCTGTGACCCACTCCCTACTCATATACTCCCTCCCCTTTGAAATCAGTAAAAAAACTTGCTGGTTTTGTGACTTGGGGGACATCACGGAACCTGCCAACATGTGATGTCTTTCCTGGACACCCAGCTTTAAAATTTCTCTCTTCTGTACTCTTTCCCTTTATTTCTCAGACTTGCCAACCCTTAGGGAAACAGAAAAGAACCTATGTGAAATGTTGGGGGTGGTTCCCCCGATAGCCAGGAATTCAAGACCAGCCTGGTCAACATATCCATTTCTATGAAAAATTCAAAAATTAGCTAGGTGTGGTGGTGTAAGCCTGTGGTCACAGCTACTTGAGAGGCTGGGGCAGGAGAATCACTTGAACCTGGGAGGTCGAGACTGCAGTGAGCCATGTTGGCACCATTGCACTCCAGCCAGCATGGAAAAAAAAAAAGTAATCCATGAACAAATCCTGTTCAACCAACACCAAAAGCAGCAGAGCCTCCCAGGCTCAGTTGCTGGGTTCTGTGGCACCATCTCTCCATCTGTCTTCCCTGTAGGGCACAGGTATTTTAAAGAGCTGGAGAAGGGAGCCAAAGGCACATCTGTTCCTCCTCAGTCTTCTTCAGTACCAGCCTCCCAAGAGCTCGCAGGGTGGGTCGCCTCACAGTGTCTCCCACCAGGTGACTTCAAGACACACCCTTCCCTGCTGCACTGTACACAGTTGGCTCGCTTGACAAATTTCCAGCATCCACCAGGTCCTCCAATAGGTTTTATCTAACACTTCTAACATCCGGCCTTAATTTAATCTGAACTCTTCCTCCCTTCCAGGAAGTTACTTCCCATCACCTCATAGATGCATTTCCTGGCCACCTTCTCAGAGACACACCCCACAGACACCTCACCCACCACCTATGGAAAACACCACATCCTGAAGCCACTTCTTGACCACTCTGGTTGGGCATATGTAATGGATTTAAAGAGCTGTTCTCCAGGAACTTTTGCCCATAGGTCATAGTTGTCCTACTGGTGGACATACAAAGCAAGCCTAAACTTTTTGACACACATAAATATATACACACACACACATACACATATGACTGTGTTTACACACACATACACACAGCTAGTTAAAAGCAAGGGCTTGGGGTTGCAGATTCATATGAACATCCTGACCCTGCCCCGTTCTAGCTGTGTGGCCTTGGGCAAGTTAATAACCCTTCCTGAGCCTCTGTTTCTTCATTGGAAAGCTGGGGACTCTATGACCCTCACTGGGCTGCTGTGAGGATTAAGTGAGCTAATATACGTAAGTGTCTCGGCCCAGTGCCTGGAACGTAACCAGTACTGATTAAACGGACTCGGGGTCTTCTCTGAGTCCTTGCTCTTAGGGGACTATTCCCACTCCCTTCAACCCCGCTTTATAGTTTGTGGTTTTTCAGTCCTCTCTGTATCCTTGTAAATAGGCCAGTCACCTTTTAAATGGGTGATGTTCCATTGTTTAAACAGATTGGATTTTCCACTGGACTCTGTCCAAAACTAAACACACTCCTGGAAATGTGGCACGGCAACAGTGGAGAGCCGCCTCCTCGCTGTGGGCACAGCCACCAGCAGTCAACCTGCTTCGGCTGCAAGGGCACTTCCCTCAACACCGTCCTGTCCACACGGGGCCTGGGCTGCTGGATTCCTAGTCAGTGACATTGAGCTTTTGGAGCTTTTGTATAACATCAAAGAGGGATTTGTGCTTATACTTCTTAAAAGGCATGTGTTTATGGTTTGACTGTCTTCCTAGCCTGACAGAGTCTGAGCCTCCTCAGGTGGCCTCAGGGATTGGGAGAGTGGAGGATTCAGGCAAGAATGCCAACCCTGGCTCCAGGCCTGGGACCCACCGGCCTGGGGAAAGGAGTGGCTGCCCCATCTTGAGTGAGCCAAAAACTGTGTTCCCAGGATTGTTGGTTTCATAAAAGCAAGTCGCCAGGGAGGCCACATTTACAGGGGATCAGAGAACACTTGAGTGGGGGCTTGCTGCGGGTGTCATCAGGGACATGGGAGATGGCAGGAGGGATGTAGCCCAGTACGCAGATGAAGACAGGTGATAATCCGCTGGGCCCACACGGCAGGGATATGGGCACAGTGGGCTTGGCCGGCCCCAGGCTCCAAAGCTGCCCAGCCGCCGCTGAAGGTGAGGCCTCAGCTGGTGGGAACATCACATTCCAGGTGACTGGCTGGCTCCAAAGGCCTTTGCATGATTCCAGGAGTTTGGAGGGGAGAGGCCACATTCCAAATCCAGCTTAAAAAGTGCTCTGTATCACCCCCAGCACTAAGGGAGCCAGAGCCTGGGAGGAAGGAGGCACAGGGTCGGGGGCAGCCCTGACCTGGTGGCCGCACCCACCAGGTCCCGAGAGACAGCCCATCTCACACACATTCGAAAACGCATGCCAGGGAGCACACGGCCAAACAAACCGCACTAAACGCCAGGAAGGACGGAGGGGCTGGAATGCAAAACAACCCCCTGAAAAATAAATCTCTGCCGGGTCACATTTCACAGTTTTACCTTAAATCGTGCAGGTGGCCCTCCTGTTCTTCTCATTTTACAACTTCAGCCTGAGACATGTTGACTGCCTTCCACCAAAGCAGACCACGCTCTTGAGTAAGTCACATATCCTTTCTCTACTTGGTTTCTTTACATTTTTTTTCTTTTCTTTTTGTAAGGAGGGTCTTACTCTGTCACCTAGGCTAGGGTGCAGTGGCAGGATCAGAGCTCACTGCAGCCTCAAAATCCTGGGCTCAAAGCAATCCTCCCGCCTCAGCCTCCCCAGCAGCTGGGGCTATGGCGCATGTTACTGCGCTCAGCTAACTTTTTTTATTTTTTGTAGAGACAGGGTCTTGCTTTGTTGCCCAGGCTGGTCTCAAACTCCTGGCCTCAAGCAATCCTCCTGCCTCCACCTCTCAAAGTGCTGGGATTACAGGCATGCACCACCACACTCTACCTGTTTTCTTAATTTTTAAAATGAGGGTAATAATGTTAACACTTCCCCAGAAGACAAGATAAAGCATCACCTTTTCCCGCCCAATTTTCACGAAAATAAACTCCTTCGGCTTCTGAACACCACCAAATTTAAATTCCATCGTTTGACATCCTCAGGGAAGGCAAATTCTCAGACCCTGTGAGGCTCACCAGGAGGCGAGGAGCTCTTCTTGTACCTAGGGGTGGTGAGGTGTGGGTCATCTTGCCCAGTCAGGCTGGGCGCAGGCATGGTGGTCCTCTAGGACTGTGGCCCATTCCCTCAGAACCACAGGCTGATGACTTCACATCACTGAGGTTAGCCCTTTCCAGATGTTACCACGACTTTTACTGATTTATGGATGACTAAGTTCTTGTCCTAGTCAACCTCAGAAGTCTCACAGTGCTACACAGAAAGAACTAGGTTGATACCTGCAAGGTCAGAGCCCAAACTCCCATAAGCTATTTACCAGCAGTGACAAACGTCTGCAGACCATTTCACCTCCCCGTCTCTCAATGTATTCCTCTGCAAAATGGGAATGATCCCTGCCCTTCCTTCCTCACACGTTTGTTCTGAGGCTCAAATAAGATCAAGCACTTTGAAAACGTTAAAACACCAAGCAGTAGTGAAGGGTTCTATTATTATTATCAGAAACAAGTCTGTTATCGACCAAGGCTGTCTTTATTTCTGAAGTACATGAAATACCAGAACAAGGCTTGTTCTACCCGATGGTAACTGACAATAACCGAGTAGGCAAGGACTCTGACGCTCTCGCTTGTCTGTGGTTTATCAGCGGTTCTCCCACCTGCTTTAGGAATCACACTCACCCTCTTCCACATGAGATCTAATTTTCTAATTCGGCTGCTGTCCAAGTTTTTTATTATTATTATTATTATTATTATTAATCTGAGAAGGTCTCGCTCTGGCTGGAGTATAGTGGCACGATCTCGGCTCACTGCAGCCTCCACCTCTTAGGCTCAAGTGATCCTCTCACCTCACCTCCTGAGTAGCTGGGACTATAGGCACGCGCCACCATGCCTGACTAATTTTTGTATTTTTTGTAGACACAGGGTTTTTCCATGTTGCCCACGCTGGTCTCGAACTCCTGAGCTCAAGCAATCTCCCAAATTGCTGGGATTACAGGCGTGAGCCACCACACCCAGTCCCAAGTGCTCTTTCTAACCCTCCACCCTGCTGTCATCATTCACGTCGATGGAGCCCCAGCACTATGGCTCCTCATTCTCCATAGCACCCTGCTCCTCCTGCCTTCTCTGGGCAGTTTTTCCAGTTTGGTTTTCCCAGCCCTTCTGACCAGCCAAGCAAGGATGTATGGATACTTAGAAAACGTACATCCAAAGAAAGGAAGAAGACTGTCAAAGGGACTTTCCAGCAGATGAATCTGAAATGTCTGGATACAACACACAACTTTCACCAAAGAGGATTTGGTTAATATGCTCTAAATGCTCCTATCAATTGGATATAATCATTTTTTTTTTTGGGGGCGGAGTTTCACTCTTGTTGCCCAGGCTGGAGTGCAATGGAACGATCTCGGCTCACCGCAACCTCCGCCTCCCAGGTTCAAGCAATTCTCCTGCCTCAGCCTCCCTAGTAGCTGGGATTACAGGCATGCGCCACCAGGCCCAGCTAATTTTGTATTTTTAGTAGAGATGGGGTTTCTCCATGTTGGTCAGGCTGGTCTCGAACTCCCGACCTCAGGTGATCCACCTGCCTTGGCCTCCCAAAGTGCTGGGATTACAGGCGTGAGCCACTGTGCCCAGCCTGAATAATGCAATTCTTAACGTATTCATGAAATTGTATGCTGCCGTAACAAGATTAATCAAGTCCGATTTATTTACCTTACAATCATTATGTTTTCAAAGCAAACTCCCACGGGAGATGAAATCTCAAATTATTGGATTTAACTCTCTGCAAGAAAGAGAAAAGATTCTTTATAATGCACACCACATTGCTAAATAAATGTTCTCATCCTAGCATTCTGGTTTGAAATTTTTTGCAACTTAAAATTTCTATGAAAATCTATCTTGGGCTGGGCACGGTGGCTCAAGCCTGTAATTCCAGCACTTTGGGAGGCCGAGGCGGGCAGATCACGAGGTCAGGAGATCGAGACCATCCTGGCTAACCTGGTGAAACCCCGTCTCTACTAAAAATACAAAAAAAATTAGCCGGGTGTGGTGGCGGCGCCTGTAGTCCCAGCTACTCTGGAGGCTGAGGCAGGAAAATGGCGTGAACCCGGGAGGCGGAGCATGCAATGAGCCAAGATTGTGCCACTGCACTCTGGCCTGGGGGTCAGAGCAAGACTCCCGTCTCAAAAAAACAACAACAAAAAAGGAAATCTCAGTGTAATCCTCTATTCGGCCTAGTAGTTCTAGAAAGTCTGTACTACGACTGCTTGCACTGATATCTCTGCCACCCTCCATTCTGACTACCCAACTTTCTGGAATTAAATAAATTACCCGACAAGAATTGGACACAGTTTGTATTAACTGCTTGGCCCAGATAATTTCCACACGGGACATTCCCAAAGCCTGCAGAGTCCGTATGAGACATGCAAATCTCATTTTTCCACATGCAAGATAGGAAATAAACACTGCTTGTTTATATTTTTCTCCCAATTGCAATCACTTCATAGAAATTATCCCATGGATTTTATTTTATTTTATTTTATTTTATTTTGAGACAGGGCCTTGCTCTGTCACTCAGGCTGGAGTGCAGTGGCATGACTCACTGCAGCCTCGACCTCCCAGGCTCAAGCAATCCTTCCACTTCAGCCTCCTGAGTAGCTGGGACTACAGGCACAAGCCACCTTGTCAGGTTAATTTTTTTGTATTTTTGTGGAGACTGGATGGGAGGTTGGGGTAGGGGAGCATCTCACTGTATTGCCCAGGCTGGTCTCGAACTCCTGGGCTCAAGCAATCTTCCTGCCTTGGCCTCTAAAAGTGCTGGAATTATAGGCATGATCCACCACACCTGCTAACTGTTGGTTAAATTATACTTTGTAATTCAGAAACAACAGACTGTAAAATCCTCCTATGGACAAAAACTGGCACAGAGCTGGGCGCAATGAATTCTCTGAGTAGAGAAAGTGGAACCTTCCATCCTTCAACACCCAGCCCAGGGCCTTGTATGAAGAGAAGTTCAATAAATATAAGTTGGATTGTTGGAATCCTGTTTTTTTTTTTTTTAGATGGAGTTTTGGTCTTGTTGCCCGGGTTGGAGCGCAGTGGCACGATCTCAGCTCACCGCAACCTCCACCTCCTAGGTTCAAGCAATTCTCCTGCCTCTACCTCCCAAGTAGCTGGGATTACAGGTGTGCACCACAATGCCCAGCTAATTTTTTGTACTTTTAGTAGAAACAGGGTTTCATCATGCTGGCCAAGCTGGTCTCGAACTCCTGACCTCAGGTGATCCACTCGCCTCGGCCTCCTAAAGTGCTGGGATTACAGGCATGAGCCACCACACCCAGATGGATTCACTTTTTTAAGTACTGTTAGAGCTATTTACAGACCACAGAGTAACTGAAATACTATACATTGTCAATCAGTATAATAAGTAAGGAGCAGTACGGTCTATACAAGTAATTTTGTTTTGTTTTGTTTTTGTTTTTTGAGATGGAGTCTTGCTCTGTCACCCAGGCTGGAGTCCAGTGGTGCAGTCCCAGCTCACTGCAACCTCTGCTTCCTCAGTTCAAGTGATTCTCCTGCCTCAGCTTCCCGAGTAGCTGGGATTACAGGCAGGTGCTGCCACACACAGCTAATTTTTGTATTTTTAGTAGCAACCAGGTTTCACCACGTTGGCCAGGCTGGTCTCAAACTCCTGACCTCAAGTGATCCACCCACCTCAGCCTCTCAAAGTGCTGGGATTACAGGTGTGAGCCACCGTGCCCAGCTTATACAAGTAATTGTAAACGAAAAGGAAAAAATGGAGGTACAGTTTTTCATGCATCTTAAACTTTGGTGCTTAAAGAAAAGCACCATTAAATTCTGCTCTCACATGAACACACACAAGATCACCACGTTTGCTCTGGGCTGCCCGTATAGGAAGGACATATACATTCAACAAATATTTGTTGAACTTCCATTCTGTACACAAAGCACAAAGAAAGATTCGTTCCCAGTCCGTGTGGGTACTGGAAAGCAGTTCCAGCCCTGCCTGCCAGGGGGCACCCCAGGCAAGCACATCTCAGTGGCTGTAAGAAAGTCAGCGAATTGAGGCTGAGTCTCTCTCTACACCCAAGTGTTAGGCGTTCTAGGCTCAAAGACAGACAGTGACAATGCGGGCAATTCTCTCTTCACTGTGTCCCTTTCTTTGCTAGAAATGTCATTAGAATGTGGAAATGTGACCCGTCGATTGCGAATTCAGCACTAATCAGTTTGACATATGAGTATATCTACATATACACATATTTCTCCCTGAAATTGTCCTAAATACTGTCTGTCTTGAAACCAAATGACAAAGAAACAACTGTTACAACTAAACATTAAGCCGTAAGATTAACATCTTAGCTGTGTACCTAGAAATTGTACAGTATGACAAGTGTAAAGAAACTGCTAGCTTCTTAGTTCTGCTGGTCTTTACACAATACCGTTTTAAAAATTGTTTTATGGTAGTAAAATATACATAACCTTTAATTTACCATTTAATCTTTCTTAATGTGTACAGTTCTGTGGCATTAAGTACATTCACATTGTTATGCAACCATTACCATCATCTGCTTCCAAAACTATTTCTATTTTCCCAAACTAAAACTCCATACCTAAGAAACTCTATCTTCCCATTTCCCACTGCCCCAGCTGCTGGTAACCACACTTCTACTTTCTGTCTCTATGATTTTGACTGCTGTAGGTACCTCATGCAAGTGGAATCATACAGTATCTGTGACTTTTGTGACTGGCTTATTTCATTTAGCATAATGTATTCAAGGTTTATCCACGTTGTAGAATGTGATGTGGCTCTCCTTGCTTTTTAAGGCTGAATAACATTCCACTGTAGGTATGCAATACATTTTGTTTATCCATTCATCCATTGATGGACACCTTTTGGCTACAGTAAATAATGCTTGCATGAACATACGTGTAAAATATTTATTTGAATTACATAATATAATTTAAAATCTGTATTTTAATAAAAAATGTTAAATTATTACTATATTTCCATTTTTATCCTCAGAATACCAATAATAGCATTTGGCAAACATACTACAAATATTAACAATTTCTAGTGCTTTTGTGATCGACCAAAAAACAAAACCCAGAAACTATTCCTGTGCTTCTCAGAGAAAATGTTTTAAATGAGAAAAATACTCAAGTATTTTAAGACCTTCAAAGGTAGCATTTTCCAATTAAAAACAAGAAACTAAGTCTCCATAACTACTAGCTACTCCATACATACACCGCAAAGTTCCCAAAGGGAGAAGACATTTCAGATGCGCCTTTAAGGGCTTAGTTTTTCCTCCTTGGGATAACTTTAAATTCAGATCTCAGCAGAGCAAGCGCATTCTTCAGGGCAAGCCGACTGCTAATCCGAGTAGATCTAAACGCAACCGATGGAAGCTGCTCCTTGGAGACATGAAAACTATCAGACTTGCATTTTGCCACATTCCTGGAATAAACTTACTACTCATGAAGGTGATTTTGGAACCGTTTCAGCTTGTAGAATGATCACCGAAATGCAGTCCACCGATATTTGTTAATATCCCAGACTGGCCAAGCCCCAATCCAGACCCTGGGGGACAGGGAGGGGACCCGCGGCCTTTCTGAACTGTGCCCAGACAACAGACAAGGACGATGCCGCCCTGGCTCCGCGGCCCTCCCGGTAGGCGTCCCTCTCAAGCGTGGTAAAACCACCCCCAAGGGAACAGAAAACGTTAACATCTTCGCTGGGCGCCAGCAAGCAAGTTAGGCCTCGCCCTGGCATCTCGAGGACCAGATGGAGCGAGGGACCCGCGGGGACACCTTCCCGGTCACCTCAGGCCCGGCCAAGTCTCGAGCGCATTGAAACAAGTTCTGATTAAAAAACAAGCATCCGCGCGCCTGCCGGCTCCACTACGTGTGTCTGACCCGAAGCCGGACCGCGGCCGCTATTTATAGCCTCCCGCCCGCCGCGGCGCCGCTCCCCGACAGCACCCACGCTGTGCCCGGGGCGC
>NW_012116466.1:1033780-1042415 GCF_000951035.1 Colobus angolensis palliatus
CCCGGGCGAGCCCGGCGGGCTGGGACTGCGGAGCTGGGAAGCCGAGCCTCGGCACGTGTGCGGCTCCCAGCCCCCTGGGATTCTTTTAGGATTCTTTGGAAAGTTGTGGGGAGCTCGGGGAATCTGTGAGAAACTTTTGCAATAATTGATCCTCGGCCTCCTCTGCTCCTGGAGGTCTGGAGAGCTGCGCCTGGTTTAGCGGCTTCCCTTGATGGACAGTCCAAGGCCGAGTTTTAGTTGTTTTCCCGGGTGGTTTGCCCCTCGGGTGGGGGAAGCCGGGCTGTCCCGGAGCGTCAGGCTGCTGGGCTCCTAGCGATACTGAAATGCTAGAAAACTCGCAGCAGATGTCACCGCGCCAGCGAGCGGCGCGCACCCAGCCGTCCGCGGCCGTTCAGCGTCGCCCTGCTCCCCAAAGTCGTGTTGGGATCCGTTTAGAAACGAGCTTGGCTCGCCTACATTCTTTTCAGAAACTTTTTAAACTTTTTATTTTTAAGAAACACTGTAGCTATTAATGCCACGACCAAATGTCTTGACCTATATGTTTGTTATGACGTGTTCAAGTATAAAGAATCTGCAGAAGAGTGGAAAAGCCCCGCCCGAGCCCCTTCTCGTAGGAGACTTGAGAAAACAAATGGCAGTGACGCGGCTGCCTTTGCTTTGTTGCCGGCTCCAAACGAGTGAGCAAAATTCATCCTACCCTGCAGAGTTCTCGGCTCGTGAATATGTGACTGCGACTCTAGAACTCCAGTTTTTATTTTATCAAGATGTCTCCAAAACATGCCATTTAAAAACGGTTGTGTACCAACAGCTGACAAGCGAATTAGAGTTCTCATCACCCAGGAATTCAAAACCGTGGTGATTTATGATCTGTGCATCACTTCACTGGCGGTCCATCCATGTGCTATGAAATGTATTGCAAGACAAACATTAAAAGATTAAAGAGGAAAAAAGAGGGATTTATTTTCCAAATATCACTGTGCGCAAAGTAAACATCAGCTAGTTTGGCACAGATTCCACCTGCTCAGCAGTTTGGTTCACGTTGAGATAAGCATCTCATAAGGGCAATGCACGTGTTGCTGTAGTGGAAATTAATTCACAGAACTGTACTACCCCAACAAATCAGACAAAACTGTTTCTTAACCAGGAACTGTTAACTGCCTGAAAGCTGTCTTAAAAGAATGATGGGTAACAAAATTTTTTGCCAAGAGGGAAAATATTTTTGACCCAATTTTCTTGAATGTTACTTACATTTTAACTTATTATATTCATTTCTCTTAGCTAGAATAACGTGTACACACTATACATGTGAAACGAAAAATTACGTTTATCGCAGCCTTTGTTTGTTTGTTTTGAGACGGAATCTGGCTCTGTCGCCCAGGCTGGAGTGAGTGGCGCGATCTCAGCTCACTGCAAGCTCCGCCTCCCGGGTTCACCCCATTCTCCTGCCTCAGCCTCCCGAGTAGCTGGGACTACAGGCGCCGCCACCACGCCCGGCTAATGTTTTTGTTTGTTTGTTTAGTAGAGACAGAGTTTCACCGTGTTAGCCAGCATGGTCTCGATCTCCTGACCTCGTGATCCGCCCCCCTCAGCCTTCCAAAGTGTTGGGATTACAGGCGTGAGCCTCCGCACCCGGCCCTTATTTTTGAGATGGAGTCTCGCTCTGTCACCCAGGTTGGAGTCTCGATCTGTCACCCAGGCTGGAGTGGAGTGGTGCGATCTCAGCCCACTGCAGCCTCCCGAGTAGTTGGGACTACAGGGGCCTACCACCATGCCTCCTTCCTCCCTCCGCTGGATAGTAGCTATTCCCAGTAATATGTAGTACTTATATTTTGATCTGTTTTTTTGCCAGTCTGCCTCTCTCATAGATTGCAAATGAATCTCCTGAGAGTAAGGACTGGATCTTAATTATTTCTGCTGTCCTCAGTGTGTGGCACTGTGCCACACACAGTAGGTAATAATGTTTTATAATAATTTATAATAAATGTTTACTGAATTGAGGAGGGAAAAAAGTCCAATACATGGACAACAGCACATATGTCTCTCAAAAACAATATGTTTTTGCAATTTCTGTATAATGCTTAAAAGCAATAAAAGAGTAATAAAGTTTCATCTTAATTTGCATTTCTACAGTGGTGGAAAATTCCTCTTGATAATTAGGTTAGTACTTAGTGCTTGCTTTTTTTTCTTTCCTTTTTTTTTTTTTTGAGACAGAGTTTTGCTCTTGTCCAGGCTGGAGTGCAATGGCACAGTCTCGGCTCATTGCAACCTCCGCCTCCCGGTTCAAGCGATTCTCCTGTCTCAGCCTCCCTTGTAGCTGGGATTACAGGCGTGCACCACCACGCCCAGCTAATTTTTGTATTTTTAGTAAAGACAGAGTTTCACCATGTTGGACAGGCTGGTCTCAAACTCCTGACCTCAGGTTACAGGCGTGAGCCCCCCCCCCCCCCGGCCTACTGCTTGCTTTTTTAAAATTCCTCTGCATCTCCAAAGGTAATGGTTGGTGTGAATAGTTTCCACATTCCTATGTGTTTTCTTTAATTTGAAGAATTGGTTTGCTTTAAATTTACTGTTAACAAACTAATGATACTAGATATAAAAATTATTTAGCTTTTTACATTTAGACCACCTGATTATCTCCATGGATTATTGCATATTTATTCCTGAAACTCCATTTTCTGCTGACTTTAAAATGAATCTTTTATTCTAGAACATAGAAGCAATTTCTGGTTATATATCAATAGAAGTAGAGTTGAGTAAGAAAAGTGAAATCATACTAATACTATAGAAATTATTTCTGCAAAAAACTAGAAAATATTTTGACAGATGTAATTTTTATCAGTAATTCAGTGGAATAATAAAATACCATAATTATCAGGTTATGGGATTTTGTTCAGTAAGCAAGAGTAAAAACATCTGAATTTGCTTTAAAAAAATAATTCTGGCCAGGTGTGGTGGCTCATGCCTGTTATACTGGCACTTCGTGGGAGGCTGAGGCAGGAGGATCTCTTGAGCACAGGAGTTTGAGACTAGCCCAGGCAATATAGTAAGATACAGTCACTCCAAAATATTAAAAAAATATTAGCCCAATGTGGTGGTATGTGCCTATAGTCCCAGCTACTCAGGAGGCTGAGGTAGGAGGATCATTCGAGCCCAAGAGATTGAGGCTTCAGTGAGCCTATAAGTGTGACAGGAAAAAAAAAAAAAAAAAGATAATTCCAACTTGTGATGAAGTAATTGGGCTGTCCTTAGCATATCAGTAATATTTAACCATTTTTATAAAAGATAAAAACGCCCCCTTGAGACAGTCTGGACTGGAAGAAAAGAGTGAAAGCTCAAAATGTACTCCAGCCCATGTTTCTACACATAATGCATTCCAGTGTGTTAGAATATAATAAAATACAAAAGGCATGTAATACGTCGTGTCATAGGCTGAACAGTCTGCCGACCGCATCACCCATGAAGTGGTGTGGAAGGGGAAGGGAAGTTGGACCCGGAGTTGGAGGCTGGGCACTTCCGTGCCGGTGTCAGCACTGTGGGCTGTGCAACTTTAGGCGAGTCCCAGGACCCTCTCTGGACTGCCGTTTCCCAGTCTGTAAAACAAGGAGCATAAACTAGACCACTTTTAAGGTTCATCCCGTGCCAGAATGCTTAAGATTCCATATTTCTTCTGTCAATAATGAGTAAGGTTCCTGAAGGATGTCATTTGGATTTATATGAGGAAATTGCCTTTTAACTGATGGCACTGTGTTTATGAGGTCAGTATTTGGTCTTCTGTTGAGACGTCACGACTTGTGTTTTAGACATGACAAAAGCCTGTTCTGATCGCTGCGATGCTGAAGCACCCCTGTAATTTTCTCTCTTACTTACCCTTGCCCCAAGCCACCCCTCAGAAAGTGGGGTACTGGTAAGTTCGATTTTACTTTAAGGAAGTCACTTTTTTTCATTATTCAATTTTTAAAACTTTGAGGACTAAAACATTGAAGGAAATACATTAACGCATCACTGAAATGTCTAAATAAAATGTTTGGATAAGAAAATACTTTCAGTGGAATTATTAAGTGGTTCATAGAAGTTATTAAAACTTACAATGCCCTTTAGTAATTAGCAGAAGAAACCAGAGGGTTCCACTGGGAGATGGAGCTGGAAGGTCTCTGGAGGGTTGAAACGAAACCCAGTGGGGCGTGAACAGTCTTGGCAGACAGTGTTTCTAATCACGCTGCAACTCTTTACATTTGCCTGTCAACTGAATTGAAACTAAACCAGCTGTTAATTTTCTAGCTTAATGTTAGGCCTCCTTGTGGAAATGGTGCTTTAGTGCTGATTTCTAGAGGGAATATTTATTTTATTCAAGCATTTCAAGAAGAAAGACTTTAGATAGGCCGGGCGCGGTGGCTCAAGCCTGTAATCCCAGCACTTTGGGAGGCCGAGACGGGCGGATCACGAGGTCAGGAGATCGAGACCATCCTGGCTAACCCCGTGAAACCCCGTCTCTACTAAAAACACAAAAAACTAGCCGGGCGAGGTGGCGGGCGCCTGTAGTCCCAGCTACTCGGGAGGCTGAGGCAGGAGAATGGCGTGAACCCAGGAGGCGGAGCTTGCAGTGAGCTGAGATCTGGCCACTGCACTCCAGCCTGGGCGACAGAGCGAGACTCCATCTCAAAAAAAAAAAAAAAAGAAAGAAAGACTTTAGATAAATAGTATATTTTTAATTTGGCCAGTCTCGAGTATAGATATTGAAGACAATTGTTTTTAAATTAACACAGTTGTTTTAATTACTTCCAGTTTAAAAATAGCTCTCACTATGGCCAGGCTTTGTGGCTCATGCCTATGATCCCAGCACTTTGGGAGGCCAGGGTGCACAGATCGCCTGAGGTCAGGAGTTCAAGACCAATCTGGCCAACATGGTGAAACCAGAAATAGTTTTGTGTTTTCTATCAAAAATACAAAAATTAGGTAGTTGTGGTGGCACATGCCTGAAATCCCAGCTACTTGGGAGAGATGAGGCCCGAGAATTGCTTGAACCCAGGAGGCAGAGGTTGCAGTGAACCAAGATCATGCCACTACACTCCAGCCTAGGAGTGCAGTGAGACTGTCTGAAATAAAATAAATAAAATAAAATAAAATACTCGCACTAAGATTTTAAGTTATAAAAGGTAAAAAAAGATTAGTTCCTCCCTTTGACTAGAAATGAAAGTTTTTCACCATATTTACCTTAGCCAAATAAAGGTTTAAGAGCATATGACTTTTCAGGTATGCATAAAAGATTTAAATCCCCACATGAGAGAGAAAATAAGATAAGTAATAATACATAGATGGCAGACACTGTTGTACATGCTTTCCATACATTCTTATTTCGTAAATAAGCACATTTAAAATATAAAAATGTATAATCCTAGCAATGCCTTAGAACTATTAAAGAAGTTAAAAAACTAAATTTATAATATTCCTAAATCAGTTGGCTCTGGATGAGAGTAATGTTTCCTGCAGCAACAGCATTAGATTTTTGAAACATTAAGAATAGAACCCAGGGCCGGGCGCGGTGGCTCAAGCCTATAATCCCAGCACTTTGGGAGGCCGAGACGGGCAGATCACTAGGTCAGGAGATCGAGACCATCCTGGCTCACCCGGTGAAACCCCCTCTCTACTAAAAACTAGCGGGCGAGGTGGCGGCGCCTGTAGTCCCAGCTACTCGGGAGTCTGAGGCAGGAGAATGGGTGAACCCGGGAGGCGGAGCTTGCAGTGAACTGAGATCCGGCCACTGCACTCCAGCCCGGGCGACAGAGCGAGACTCCGTCTCAAAAAAAAAAAAAAAAAAAAAGAAAGAAAAGAACCCATGTATCTCTCCATGTAAATTAGAGATGGAAACTCCTGGAACTCTACAATAACCACATAACTTTGAGATAAAGGATACTCTTAAATTGTATATGTGTATTTTATAGTAATGCCAACAAATACTAAAATCTATATTATCTATTGAAAAGATCTATAGGACTCCTATAGATTTATTCTATATATTATGAATATGGCATGCAAAATAGGACAAGGGAGAAAATAAAATAACCTGTCATTTTTAAAAGCATATCAAAGTTGGTTCAGTAACAAAAGATAAACTAGCAAGACTAAATATTTTTAAATCCCCAAATAAACAATATTTGGAACCAAACAAAGGAATTAGACTACAAACACCATAGAGCTTCAAAATCATAAGAAAATGCCATGAATAATTTTATGTCAACAAATTTGAAACATAAAGCGGAAAATTTTCTAAAAAATATAAGTGACCAAATTTGACTTAGTAAACCTACATATGTTAGTAACAGTTAATGAAATTAAATTTGTAATCAAGTCTTCCCTCCTACCCCCTAAGAAAAAAGACATTAGTCTGAGGCAGGAGAATGACTTGAGGCCAGGAGTTTGAGACCAGCCCTGGCAATATAGTGAGACCCCATCTTCACAAAATAAAAATGAAAATAAAAATTGGGCATGGTGGTGTATGCCTGTAGTCTCAGCTACTTGGGAAGCTGAGGCAGGAGGATTGCTTGATCCCAGTAGTTCAAAGTTACAGTGAGCTGTAATCATGCCACTGTATTCCATCCTGAGTGACAAAACAAGGCCTTGTCTCAAAAAAATAAAGTAATTAAATCATAACAAAGAGGAGTTACCCTCTTTGGTGATTAACATCTAAAAATCGCAATAGATGGAGGAAAAAAGTTTTGCATTAAATCCAGTACTCATTCATAGTTTAAAAAACAAAAACAGAACAAAGTATTTAGCTAAGAAAGCCTGTAAGGAAATGTCTTGGTCTGATAGAAATTAAAACATCGTGCTCAATGACAAAACTTTAGAAGCATTCATATTAAAGTCAGAAACAAGAAAAGATGTTATCACACCATATTATGCTAGAAGTCCTGGCCAGTAAAGGGAAGACAAGAAAAAGAAATAAAAGGAATTGGAATTAGGAAAGGAAGAGACAAATTTATCCTTAAGAGCAGATGATTTCTATGTCTACGCAGAAAATCCAAAAGAATCTATTAGAACTAGAAAAACCTTTGTAACAGGTTGCTGGATACAGTATCAATATACAAAAAGAATGTTCCTAAGTACTAATAGCAATAAGAAAATTTTTTAAACTCTTCAGAACAACTGTAAAGAAGTATCTAGGGATAAATCTAACAGATGTGTAAGACTTTCAGGGACAGCATCCTAAGGCTCAGGGCTTTAAAGAAGCGTCGCAGCAGTTGAGACACTGCACTTGCTAGTGGGGAAAGGAGTGTACAGAAGTAAATCTGATTCATCGCTAAACGTAATGCATTTCCAATCCAAACTCTATCTTGGATTTTTGTGGGTCTTGGAAAACTATACCTAAGTTTCCTGTGTTAGAAGTAAAAGGCCAAAAATTGTTGAAAGATACATTTGGAGAACAAGGTTGGGGGACTTGTCCTACCAGATACCAAGTGCTGTATATCTAGAACTGTTGCCATTGGGTGTCCTGCTGGTGTGGTTAACAGGGGTAGCCTTCTGTCGTTTTCTTCCGGAGATGGGAAACTAATATCATGTGCTCTCAGTGTGAAACTTCAGAGATTCAGGATTTTCCTCTTTCGTGCTGGTCTGTGTGATTGAACTGTGGCACTAAATTATAAGTGACACTAAACCAGCTTTTAAAGGCCTGCTTTTAATCTTGCTTGGACAATGCTAAATGTTGAAGTCAGCCATATAGAGTACAATAAAAGGTCTTTTGTTCCTTTTGTTATTTTGACAGGTTTGTTTTGAATTCTGTTTCTTTTTTAAAAAGTCAGATCAGAACTATGAAAAGGGTGGGACGATGTACCGAACACTGTAGGCTTGGTCTTGTGGCATCTGGAAATTACAGTCTTTAGGTACAAAAGCTTGAAATAGGCAAGGAATGAAAGAGGGTAATCGAAGACAGTCTTTCCAGTGATTCAAAAGATGACTAACTAAATAAGCCCATTTTCACTGTATATTATTTGTGACTAGTTCAGCCCACCATGCCCTCTTAGAAATGTGCTAAACCAGGGATGCAAAAATGAGCATCTGAACCACCATTGCCCTGTGCCAAACCCTCACAGACATGACTAGTTAAAGGTAGAACTCTTTCTGGGTAAGCCTACTTGTGACCCTCAAAATCCTACTCATCAGTGTTCCAGGCAATCACAAATACTTAATATAAAATTAATTTACCTAGCTTTACTCTATATTATATTAGCTCTAATTTGTAAACCAAGTAACAGTGTTTTAAATTGTCAGTATAGACTAGGCGTGGTAGCTCTCACCTGTACCAGCACTTTGGGAGACCAAGGCAGGCAGATCACCTGAGGTCAGGAGTTCCAGACCGGCCTGGTCAACATGACAAAACCCTGTCACTACTAAAAATACAAAAATTAGCCGGGTGTGGTGGCGGGTACCTGTAGTCCCAGCTACTCATGAGGCTGAGGCACAAGAATCGCCTGAACCCACAAGACAGAGGTTGCAGTGAGCCGAGATCGCGCCACTGCACTCCAGCCTGGGCGACAGAGCGAGACCCTATCTCAAAAAAATAAAAATTTTTTTAATTTTCTTTTTTCTTTTTTTTTTTTTTGAGACGGAGTCTTGCTGTGTCCCCCAGGCTGGAGTGCAG
>NW_012116466.1:1042519-1052920 GCF_000951035.1 Colobus angolensis palliatus
GTTTCACCGGGTTAGGCAGGATGGTCTCGCTCTCCTGACCTTGTGATCTGCCCATCTCGGCCTCCCAAAGTGCTGGGATTACAGGCTTGAGCCACCGCGCCCGGCCTTAATTTTCAATATGGTGTTATGAGAGGGAATCAAGTATGGTACAAATTACACCTTTTGGCTGTGCCTGCATTCCAGGCACAGCCAAACTTGGCTTGGTGGTGATCAGCTCCTCTGCAGGTGCCCGGCCCGTGTGTGCTCACCCTCTGGATGCTGTTGGACCCCTAGGCTCTATTGTCACCCCTGTTTTCTCCTCCCCTGCCCTTCAATGATCTCAATCCAGCCCCAGGGTCCACTTAGTGACAACTCCCAGATGTGCGCCTCCAGCCTCCACACTGGCACATCTCAGGCATTTTAAACTTAACATGTCCCAGACAATTCGTGATCGCCATGTTCTTCCCCAAACCTGGGCCGCCTCTGGTCTCCCCGTCTCGGTAAAAGGCAGTTCCATTCCTCCAGTTCCGAGCACCATTGCTGGGGCCCTCGCCACACCAGGCCAGGGGAATGCATGTGGGTACCACTTTCAGGCATATGCAGGCTGGGCCTTTTCTCATACCTCGGCTGCTCACATCATGTCTCTGGATTGTGGCCCAGCCTCCTTGCTGGATGCTGTGCGTTTGCCCCTGCCCCCATAGACTGTCCTAGGGCAGCCCTGTGAGCATGGCCCCCCTTCTGTTCCGTCCCTCCAGCACTTTCCCATCGCACTGAAGTGAGAGCCCGGGTTCTCTTCCTGTCTACTGTGGCCTGTCTGCCTCCCTGGCCCCAGCTTGCCAAGCTCAAGTAATCCTATCCTCACTGTCCCTTGAACCCATGAGGGATGCCCGTAACTGAAAGCCCCTTCTGGCCTGGATCACTCTGCCCTCATACCTGAGGCTCCCATGTCCTAGAGCCCCAGTCCTCTGTGGCTTGTGCACCCCCACTGATGCTGCTCTGCGGCTCTCTGCTTCTCCAGGGCATCAGGGGGTCTGACACGTGGAGCTTGTCTCACGTTGCATGACTTCGCACCAGCACGGGGGCTGCACTGGGACAGGAGTCCCTATGTCCTGTTCCATGTTGTCCTGGGGCTGGAGACATCCCTTTGGGGAGCAAGACTCAGCAGCCTTTGTTGACCGCCTGCATCTCCTGTACCTGCAGAGGAATGGGTTGTGGGGTGTGAGGGGCAGGACCTCATCTCTTCCACATCCTCTCCAGTCGCCATCAAGCTTCCTTATCTCCTGGAGGACTGAGCCCTGCCCTTGCCTGAGGAGGTAACCTCCTCGGTGACCCCGCTGACAAGAGTCTTGTCAGCACTCTGGAGACCTGCCCACGCCTGCCCTCACTGGCTGCCTCCTGGCCGGAAGGAGCCGCCTTGCTCCCGCCTCACCCTCCCTCCGACACCCTCCTCCCTCTCTGATGTCCAGCATCCACACCTCCCCGTCTGGGGTGCCTCTGCTGCGCCCCGGGCCCCACTTTTGCCCATGCTCTCTCCTTCTCTGACATTCTTGATGTACTGAGAACGGATGGAAGCCAGTGGCACCCCCATCGCTTCTCTCCGCACTGCATTGACCCCTCCCCCAGGACAGGACACTTGAGGACCACAGTTGTCTCGTGCCTTCCTGTGAGGTAGACAGGCCTTTCCCCACTCCATCCTTTGGGCCCTCTGAAGGGCACTGACACGGAGTCACCCCTGCATACCTTCCGAAAACCTAACACAATCTAAGCCTGTGGCCTTCTCTGGAGATGCTCCTCAGGGAGAGAGGGAGGGCGCCTTCCCCACACTGTCCAGGACGCGGTCCTCCCGGCCCCATCTTCGTCACCACACTGCCGGACCACCTTCACGCACACACACCAGGAGCAGTGTTCTCCTGCCTCCCTCTTCATCTCCGTTCTTTGCTCCATGGTCCTGCCTGAGAGAGAAAGCTGTAGTGCAGACCCTCTTCCTGAGCCCTCCAGGCCATGCGGCTGGCTGCCTCCTGATTGTCTTTGTTCCTGTCTCACCACTGCTTTCACAGCCGCCCCCTCGCCTTTCTTCCAGCTCAGCTCAGCACTTGCCCCAACTTCTTCCTCTTTATTTTTTATTTATTTATTTTTATTTGTTTATTTGTTTATTTTTTTGAGATGGAGTCTTGCTCTGTCGCCCAGGCTGGAGTGAGTGGCGCGATCTCGGCTCACTGCAAGCTCCACCTCCCGGGTTCTGGCCGTTCTTCTGCCTCAGACTCCCGAGTAGCTGGGACTACAGGCATCCACCAACACGCCCAGCTAATTTTTTCGTATTTTTAGTAGAGACGGGGTTTCACCGTGTTAGCCAGGATGGTCTTGATCTCCTGACCTCGTGATCCGCCCGCCTCAACCTCCCAAAGTGCTGGGATTACAGGCATGAGCCACCGCGCCCGGCCAACTTCTTCCTCTTTAAACGGTGCCATCATTTTCCCGGTCACCAGGCTCAGCCTCTGGTTCATAGCTCCTTTATTCCCTGACTCTAGTCAGACGCTGCGTTCTGCTTTATTTTTGTCTTCAGAATGTGTCTCCTTGCTGTCCTTTTTTTTTTTTTTTCCATTCGCCTGCCTGCCAGCCAGCCCAGGCCTTAGACACTCACTCCGAGATTACCCCACTCTTCCTGAGGCCCTGCCGGCTGGCAGAGAGGTCCCCACATTCGTGAACAGCACTTCCAGCCTGTCGCTCCCTCCCAGCGTTGTTGAGGGGCTCTCTTTCATTCATCTGTACCACAAGTGTTTACTGAACGTCTGCTATGCGCAGAGTATGGCCACAGCCTGCCTCTGCTGTACAGAAGCTGCCTTTTAAAATCACTGCTTCCAACCCACAACCCCTGTTCCCACTTCCATGGAAACGTTGCTGTCTTCTGGAAATGCATTCTCTTCTCCCACCTCTTATCCAAAACCACAAACTCCTAATCCCAGCTGAAATCCCACTTTTCTCTGCCTGCGCATTTTAGTATAATATGAATATCCCTCTTCTCTGAAATCTCCTTGCATGTATATATTATGTAGCTCCCTAATTTACTGAATTTTCCCATCTCCACAAATAGATTTTTAAGATAGAGACTATTCCTTAAACTATTTCTTTCTCTTTTTTTAAGAGACAGCGTCTTGCTCTGTCACCCAGACTGGAACGCAGTGGCACAATCACGGCTCACTACAGCCTCAACTTCCCTGGCTCAACTGATCCTCCAACCACAGCCCCCCAAGTAGCTGGGACAATAGGCATGCACCACCACACTCAGTTAACTTTTTTGTAGAGAGGAAGTCTCACTGGGTTGCCCAGGCTGCCTTTGAACTCCTGGTCTCAGGAGATCCTCCTGCTTGGCCTCCCAAAGTGCAGAGATTACAGGTGTGAGCTCCTGCACCGAGATCATTCCTTAAACTTCTTGTGTGGCCAACAAAACCTGTGGCCCAGAATTGAGAGCAAGACTGTCACTGAGTAAAGAGCCATTGATTTATCTGAGGGAAAATGCAATGGCTCTTGAAGGCCAAGGGGAAAACAATTTAACGGTTGAAAGGAAAAGGTAACTTTTCAAAGACTAAGAAAGCAGAGACATAAACTTTGAAACATAAGACCTGTTTGTTATTCAGACAGTTAAGAATCAAAGTTTTCACTGAGACAAAACTGAAAAGATGAAGGGCCATGTCATGGGAGATCATAAACACCCTGCAACCCAGTACTGTGTAACCCACAGTTTTTAGGTCAGTTCTCTTAAAAGGGCTCAATAACGTGGGCTGCGGTATATTCTGTCATTAGGTCGCATGCACCTTGCAAGGTTAAGCGATCACACCGGGGCCATCCCCGTGGGTGATGAACGAAAGCCCGTGTTTTCCTCTGCCCAGCGGTGCTCAGGAGACGTGGTTCAACAGCGCCTTGCCTGACCTCACCCTCCGTCAGTCCTGGCATACCTTCTCTCATCCTCTGCCTGTACTTAGCACAGGAGAGCCTATCTGTGACACATGTGCAAGTCTCTGCTGATTTCACTATCTAATGATATTAGGAATATGATTATAAAGTGATACCAGGCTGGGCACCGTGGCTCACACCTGTAACCCCAGCACTTTGGGAGGCCAAGGTGGGTGGATCACTTGAGGCCAGGAGTTCCAGACCAGCCTGGGCAATATTGCAAGACCGCATCTCTACAAAAAAAAATTAAGATTAGCCCGGCGTGGTGGTACATGCCTATAGTCCCAGCTACTTGGTAGGCTAAGGTGGGAGAATCACCTGAGCCCAGGGAATTTGAGGCTGCAGTGAGCGATGATCCGTGCCACTGCACCTTAGCCTGGGCGACAGTGAGACTCTAACAACAACAACAAAACAAAAACAAAAACAAAAAAACGTGGTATTGGTAAAACGCCTCCAGAGCTTCTGCATGTCGTCCAGAGCCAACTAAAGTCTGATGGTGGTGGGGTGAATGCTGCATTGCTGAGGAGGCTTCCACACAGGTCTGATCAGGATCCAGTTGTCAGTCTCCCAGATAGATGGCCTGTCTGCTGGTTAAATTTTCATTTATTCATGCGTGTGTTTTACAAAACAAAACCCAAACTGTGAAGTGTATTCGTGAGGCTCAGATGAGTGGTGGGGACATGGACACCCTTGCCCTTGCTCGCTTAGAGTCTGTTGGGGAAACTGCTTTCTCCAAACACTGTGCCTGATGTGGGAGATTGCCAGGCAGGAGGATTTTCTCCAAACACTGCGCCTGATGTGGGAGATTGCCAGGCAGGAGGATTTTCTCCAAACACTGTGCCTGATGTGGGAGATTGCCAGGCAGAAAGATGGCATCCACTGTAAACTCTCAGTGATCCCACAGTCATCATCCTCTGACATTGGGCGACGCGTGCAAAGTGCATTGTATTTGTTTGTGTGCTTACTGCAGACATGATTAAAGCAATGAACGGGGTAGAAACCACAATGAAAGAACAATGAAAAAGGAGTCAGCTGATTTTTTCAAAAACTACAACTTCGAAAAATGAAAGCCATGGTCATTCATCTTTTATGATGAGCAATGTGACATGTTGTCATAGAAAATGCAGAGAACTGTGAAAAGAAAAATCACCCCCTTCTCAGAAGCACCAGTGTTAACATTTCAGTATCATTTTTCCTTTTTCAGTGTCCTTGTAAGAGAGTGTATAAAATAGCTGGTATCAGACGGTTGTGTTGTCCAAAGCTTTTGTCATTTATCATAGCATCAGTAATGTTTCATGTCATTAGCGTTCTGAAAAATTACATCTAATGGCTCCTTTATATTTTAGTAGTTATAAATGAACCATAGCTTTTCATTTTTACCAGGCTTTATTTCATGAAGCATTTAAGGTAGTGTATCGGTTAGGAATTCTTTTTCACTTGCAAGCAACAGGAAACCTAATTTGAACAAATAAGATTTTCCCCTCACACGAGAAATCTGGAGGTGGCTGACGGGGCTGGCTGGGCAGTTCCACGGTTCACAGCAGGTGCCCTAGGACTCTCTTAACCAACCCCCCATGCGTATTGATTCATGCTTGCCAGGCGGCTGCCCAGCTCCAGCATCACGTCTGTACGTGGAAAAGAAAGGGAAAGGACAGCACAGTACCGCCTGCCCTTTTCTTAGAAAACCAAAGCTTTCCCAGACGTTCCCCAGCAGACATCTTACACCTCACCGGACAGAGCTGCCTTTTCTATTCACCTCCAGCCACAAGGGAGGATGAAGAAGCAAACATTTCCCTTCCCAGTCACATTAGAGTCAGGCAAGGGAGAGAAGGGTGGGAGCAGGAGCTGGGTTGGCCAGGGCATGGTGTCGGCCATGGCCAGCCAGCACTGCTCAGGTAACTGTTCATCCTCTGCCAGCCATTTCCGTTTCCAGTCATTCCTTATGGGTAACATCACAATACGCCATGCACGCACATTTATCCAAGTCTCTGATTATTTCCTCAGTAGGATGTCCTGGAAGTAGAATTAGAGGTCAAAGGTATTGTTAGGTTCATGTGTCAAAGGTATTGTTAGGTTCGTGTCTCTCATTCTTTTCCAGAAAGATCCACACAGATCCCTGGTGTACTACCACACGCAGTGTCTGAATGCTGGACGCTCCTGTTTGGGACACACTCTGTCGTCCTGTCTCTGCGACGCAGCCTTGGCACCCGATGGGGCACAAGCAAGGCTCTGGCTGGTGGCTGGTCATCGTTCTTGTAGGTTGCACTCCGAGGTTGCAAGTCTCTTCCAAGGGCATATATTAGAGCGTTTTGCAGCCCCTGGGCCTGAAGGATCTGGAGCAGGCTGAGCCGCTGCGGTCAGCTTCCCCATCCTGTCGTCTGGTTTACCAATTGAATACGTAGTTATTTGGCCCTGTGTTTCTCAGCAGGTGCACGATGGGCATTTGGGGTGGGACAGTTCTTTCCTGTGAGGTCACCCCAAACATGGCAGAACATTTTACCTCCACTGGCCCCACAGGGAAAGGCCAGCAGCACTGTCCAGTCTGTGACGGGCAGCAGGCCCCTCCCTCATGGTGCTCTGTGCCATCAGCCCTGTGTTGGGGGCCAGCCAGGCCCCTGTCCCAGCAGCTCGTGTAGCAAGAACTGCTGGAGCATGTGCGAGGCTGCTGGAAGGGGAATGAGCTCTGGAAAGCACATCACCCCGCTGCTCCGCCTGTAGACAGGGAACAGGAAAGGATGCCCATGCCAGCCCTGCCCTCAGAGCCAGGCCTAGGGGAAGGGCACAGGGGGCAGGTGTTCTCTAGAGCCCAGAGGCTGCTCTTGCCCGGGAGAGCTTGGCAGGTGGAGCTGGGGGAGGATGGAGGGAACCTGCTGGAGTGGGGTGGAGAGGAGGGTGTTGGGAGGAGGTGACAGCCATTAAATCAGGGCGTGGCAAGGGGGAGAGAGAACCCAGGGCACCGGTGTAGGCCTGAGGTGGCCACCCCTGAGGGGACTGTGGGGGCAAGGGGCAGGTCAGCAGGCAGTGGCTGGACGGAGCGGGGCTTTAGGTTGGAGAAACAGCATGTGCAGAGGCCTAAAGGTGGAGTTTCAGGCTTCAGCGTGTCTGGGCCCAGGTCCCGATGGGTCTTGCATGCTGTCATGGCTTTGTCCTGTGCAGTGTCTACCCAGACGCCTGGGCAGGTAGGGGCATGGATGCCACTGGGGGCCTGGTCCCAGCCCAGAGGGACACTTGGAGGAGAAGCAGGAAGTGACCTAAAATGGTTCCCAGATGTCTTTCATGGGAGTGACTGGGTGGTTTCAAGTGCAGTAATAATAAGTTTCTAAAGTAAAACATCCTCCTCCTCAGAACACGAGAAAAGATGCCAGCCGCAGTAGGAGATGAGAGACTGGGAGGATGCGTGAATAGTCAGCTTTGTCTAAGAGCTCCAGGGGCCCAAGCAAAACGCTGGGAGTTTATTCTGAGGGAGAGTTAACATTCGTCTGTTTCTTTAGATTGTTAGTGAGTAGAGTTTTCTTTTGTTTATTTGCCTTTGAACCAATTCATAAAAATTAATATTTAAAAAAAATTTTTTTCACTTTGGGAGGCCGAGACGGGTGGATCACGAGGTCAGGAGATCGAGACCATCCTGGCTAACACCGTGAAACCCCGTCTTTACTAAAAAATACAAAAAACTAGCCGGGCGAGGTGGCAGGCGCCTGTAGTCCCAGCTACTCGGGAGGCTGAGGCAGGAGAATGGCGTAAACCCGGGAGGCGGAGCTTGCAGTGGGCTGAGATCCGGCCACTGCACTCCAGCCTGGGCGGCAGAGCGAGAGTCCGTCTCAAACAAAAAATTTTTTTTTTTTTTGAGACGGAGTCTCGCTCTGCCGCCCAGGCTGGAGTACAGTGGCGTGATCTCAGCCCACTGCAGCCTCTGCCTTCCAGGTTCTCCTGCCCTCAGCCTCCCAAGTAGCTGGGACTACAGGCGCGCTCCCCCATGCCTTGCTAATTTATGTATTATTAGTAGAGATGAGGTTTCACCACGTGGGCCAGGCTTTCTCGAACTCCTGACCTCAAGTGATCCTTCTGCCTTAGCCTCCCAAAGTGCTGGGATTACAGGCGTGAGCCACCGTGCCCGGCCTGAAATATTTTAAAATCGAAAATGACAGATGTTTTCTTTGGTTCCACTAGAGACTGTGTCCACACAGCTGAGACTGCTTTCCTCACTGCAAAGCATGGAGCTGTCTTTCTGTTTCCATTCCCAGCATCCAGCCTGTTGGGGCAGCAGCAACACGGGGTGCCATCTCATCTTCGTCCCCTGTGTCTGCGGGCACTGCCGCTTTCTCAGCAGGCCGGCAGTCTCACCTCCCTCCATCCCTGTGGATGACCGTGGTCCCTGTTGTACACAGGCTCAGAGAGTGGAAGCTGCCCGCCTGGGCATGTTTACCTAACACTTGCTGAGTTGGGCCTGGGGCTGGGCCTGCAGCTGGTACCACCTCCCACCTTGGGCTGCCTTCGTTGGAGTCACACCTCTGAGGCAGGTGTGGCTGGTGAGCCCTGCCCAGCACCCATGGGCACTCTGACCCAGAAGACCGAGGATCCATGCCATCTCCCACACTGGCTGGGCTCCACTCACTTGCACCCTGACTGAGTCTGGGTATGCTGTTTCCACCCCCAGACATCCTGGGTACCCACGAGTGCTGCTGGGTGACGGCCACTGAAGGCCCGGCTCTGCTGAGCTGGCCCCTGGTCCTGGCAGGATCCTCAAGCTCGGTTCACCCCAAGGGCTTCCTCTGCCCCCATCCACCACCCCTCCAGGTCTGCCTAGAATCCGATGTGGGCACTCGGTCAGGTGAGGTGACTTCAGGTGGTTGTCAGTTGATGCTGAATCTTGTGTGAGAAGATTGTTCCCTTATCAATTCTGTTTCTACCCTAATAGTGGCCTTGGAGAGGGGTTTGGTTTGATACTAGTCTGTTTAACACCTCTCCAGTACTCCTCCTCTTCCTCTTTGCAACAAAGAGAGCTTACACCCAGAGCTCAAGCAAGCAATGTCCCATAGCATGTATCAACTTCCTTGTCATCAAGGAATTTATTCTTTTTTAAAAAGGGGGAGTAAGCCTTTATTTCCTTATTTCCAAAACACAGCTGACTGAGTTGGAATGTATTTACTCTTAAAGCTACCATCCATTGAGGGTATTAGTGCCAGTTTTCCATTGACAGTAGTAATGATGTAAACTTTCCTAGTTTAGATAAATGTAAGCATAAAGAGTTGATGTGAAGACAGAAAAAGCAAATAGTAGGAGAGGTATCAGATTAACATGGCAGAAGTTCTGAAGGTGGCATGGGCATGGGGATGGCAGCAGTTTGGGAAAAGTTTGCTGTAATCCCACCAGAACAGAACGGTGATGATTCAGAATGGGCCCCAGCGGGCGCCGAGCCCCGGAGCTCCTGTAGGGTCAGCCTCAGGGCAAGGATTTGGGCAGCCTGGAGGCTAGCGGGGGGGCATTTTCTCTTCTGGCTCTGGCTTCCTCCTGTCTGAAATGAAGAGTTTAACCTGTGGTTCCTCATGGACGCTTGCACTTGTGTCGTGCCTGCTCGTCCGGGTCCTGGGGAGCTGCGATGCCTGCCCTGTGGAGAAGCTGCCCATCAGTACCATCGCCGCCCAGGGGCGCGAACCCCGGCCCTCGGCCGTTGCAGCCCGGTGTTCATGAGCGTTTTCCTCTTACAGGGTAGGAATCTGAAGCGATGGGCGACTGGAGCTTTCTGGGAAGACTCTTAGAAAATGCGCAGGAGCACTCCACGGTCATCGGCAAGGTCTGGCTGACCGTGCTGTTCATCTTCCGCATCCTGGTGCTGGGGGCGGCGGCGGAGGAGGTGTGGGGCGACGAGCAGGCGGACTTCACCTGCAACACGCAGCAGCCGGGCTGCGAGAACGTCTGCTACGACCGGGCCTTCCCCATCTCCCACATCCGCTTCTGGGCGCTGCAGATCATCTTCGTGTCCACGCCCACCCTCATCTACCTGGGCCACGTGCTGCACCTGGTGCGCATGGAGGAGAAGAGGAAGGAGAGGCAGGAGGAGGAGGAGGAGCCGCGGAGGAGAGACAGCCCCAGCCCCCGGGAGCCGCCGCAGGACAAGCCGCCCTCGCGGGACGACCGCGGCCGGGTGCGCATGGCCGGGGCGCTGCTGCGAACCTACGTCTTCAACATCATCTTCAAGACGCTGCTGGAGGTCGGCTTCATCGCCGGCCAGTACTTTCTGTACGGCTTCGAGCTGAAGCCGCTGTACCGCTGCGACCGCTGGCCCTGCCCCAACACGGTGGACTGCTTCATCTCCAGGCCCACGGAGAAGACCGTCTTCATCGTCTTCATGCTGGCGGTGGCCTGCGCGTCCCTGCTGCTCAACATGCTGGAGATCTACCACCTGGGCTGGAAGAAGCTCAAGCAGGGCGTGACCAGCCTCGGCCCGGACGCCCCCGAGGCCCCGCTGGGCAC